>NW_027418868.1:0-48820 GCF_009905375.1 Apium graveolens | reverse complement strand
AAACAACCGAGCGATAGTTCTATTTAGGAAACTATACAACTTAATAAGGAAAGTAAGGATTTATTTTCCTACATCCTCGATGTGGTACACTAGATAGGGAAGTTGAAAAAAATATAGTTTAAGAAATTCAACCTAACACTCGTGTTTTGCTAAAAAACTATCACATGACTTCCTCTATTTATCATTTTTCACATTACATATATGGTACCTTTCTATTTATTCTAATATACTTCACTTCTCGTTTTCAATGTGGTACCAAGATAGGTAGGGAAAAAATAAAAGTTAACAAGGAACATATACTCAATAACATATATCAACCCTTTTAAAACTCACACCATTAGCTCATCATCTTCGTACTTCTACTATTAAAATTTTATAGTCAGTTCTTCTATATATGCTCAGTCTTCTTTTCTTCCTCTTGCCGATATGGGTTGTGAATCTCCTTTTTATTACCTAAGATGCATATATCCCACATTGATTAGAGAATGAGACCAACCTTCCTCCAATGCCTATATACCCAACTTAGCTTTAGTTTCTACTTAGAAAACTTAAAACTTTCTCTTGCCTTCAATATAGCCAATTAAATTTGGTTTTAAAGTTTTAATTTAAAGAGAAATAGATAATTTCTCATAATCAAGTAAAAATTAGAGTTTTAAGGTTTAACTAGACTTTACCAAGTCCCACATTGATGAGATATAAAAGATGTAACATCTCTTCCTTTATAAAATCCAAGGCTATGAAGCCAACACTTCAAAATAAACCAACTATGACTTGTATCTTTACTTTTGAATAATTCTCTTTATCCTACATCCGGAAGGTTTTGCAAGAGATCTTCTCTCAACTCTATATAATGGGACTTGCAATAAACTTAAAAATCATACTAGATTTGAAAGCTATTATAGCTTTTAGTCTACATCCACTTAGTCCTACATCAAGAAGGTGTGAAACTAACCAAGATACTTGCTCTATAAAAAGAGCTCTACTACTAATTTTATTTTCAAGGCAACATTTTCACTTTCAAGTGCAATGTTCCTTCCTACTAGGCTTTGTCTTCCTCGTCCTATCACTTCGGTCTGTTTCCCTTTTAATTTTTTTTATGGGAGCTCGACATATTTGAGCAAACCAACAATACACAAGATAAAATTTAAAATTTAATCAAATATTTTATAATATGCATAATACTTGTAAAAATAATATAAGCACATAAATTTATTTTACTTAATTATAATTCGTCGGGATATTACATACTCTACCAAACGTCAATGCTCTAATTCATAATTGAAATTACCAATTTTCAGTATCCCAAAAATTAGAAATATCAATTCTTTAATTTATCAAATTTGAGCGTCCTCAAATTGAAAATTCATTTTGATCTAGTTACTTAATTTCAGCGTCCTCAAATTAGCAACTTAACCGTAATTTTTGAAGTCATTGATTTTGGTGCCCATTTAGACTCAGCATTTTTCACCAAATCTGAGTCTTTTCTCACGTGCCCGATTCGACAAACTGGACCTACTTATATATCATACTATTAGGCACATTTTCAATAAAAATACAGTCAACCATATTTAGATCAATTTTTCACTCACTTTTGTTCGGGTACACGAACCTTTTCAAGGCACCCTCACAATATAGGGATTTCAAAGGTTCCACGTTTGAACTACATTAATAATCTGAACATCATACTCATCTTCTTTCAGTTTAGGTTCATCCTGGATTAACCTCATAAAGTTTAAGGTGGTCAAGTAGAATAACAATGTTTTCTCTACCTCTTGAAAATCAGCCCACTGACTGAATTTCTCCAATTTTTCCGCATGAGCGGTTACCGATACAGCCGTATTTGGCACCGCAAGGGTCACCGTATTAGGCACTATCTCATCAGTCTTATGTCCATCACTAAACAATAAGCTGGTTCCTAACTCCCGTCATCACAAATGCACGAAAAAATATAATATTAAATAACCCACATTCGGTGATTCTCGATCACCCGATGTGTTAGGGTTAATTAACCCACGTTTAATTCAATTATCAACAAACAAAATTGATATCAATATTGTCGTATTAGGTATCTCTTAGACTAACATAATAAGAGTATACTCACATTAACACAAAAAATAATAATTTAACCGGAGGTACAAATCCAATCAGAAAAATTAATATTTTGTGCCGACCTCAAATCTATACTTTTTAAGTACCAAGTCTAATGAGTTTTTTTTATTCCTCGAATATTTCACATATTATTTAGAACAAGTAATTAATTAATTAATTAATTAATCAACTAAAACCAATAATTAAAAGCTGAACTAGGCCTGTCAAAAGTGACGAAGCCTCTCACCACAATATCCTATAACAACTTGTCCGCATGCATACTCGATTAATTTTTTTTTCTGAGACATATTAACCAGGCCGAACCTCTAAATATGCTCAATTAAATAAAACCATCAATTACATGTACGATCATTTTAAATCGGCGAGTTTAAAATATAAAATCTAAAAAATAAATTGACAGCTTTTAGCTAATATAAAATCACGTACAAAATTTTCCACCAAACCAATGGTACACCTGGCAGAAATAACACCACCTCAAATGAAATTATGCATGCAACCCAACAAAACTTAATCCAATGTCAACTTATAAACCAGGTCATTCAAACTTTATCATGGCTATCATCTTCTTTGGGCAGATCTTCCAACCTTTTCATGAACTGCGCCCTTCGTACCCAAGTTGAATTAATTATTAAACTAAATTAGAACATATCAAATGATAAATAATCTTTTTAAAAAAATATTAAAAAAAAATATTACCATAACACTAAACGACAAGGTTAAAAAAAATAACCGCATGTCAAGCATAAAAGCAATTAAAAAAATGCAAGCTGGTTGCACCCACAAAAAAATTGGGGACAATTTAAGTTATTTAAATAACCACTCTACTTTTTACGGATGAAAATACTATTCGTGAATCGTGAGTATTATCTTATCCCTGTCATGGGGCACTATTAAGTTTTTCTTTACAAAATAGATACAGTAAAATATCTAGATAAGAGCAATTTAGCACACCCAGCCAGATTTTAAACCGAAATAACACTCACTTGACAATAAAATATTAATCAAGTATATAACTTACATGAAAGCTATATCCATTTATAAGCTATTAACATGAGAAAAACTAGTAATCATAAACATCGTAACCATGAAAAAATATACAATTCTAGCAAAATAAATATCATTTATTCAAACAAGTGTACACGCAATCATGGCCGATTCAAAAGTGGGATGACAAAATCGACGGTCTTCATGTTATCTGTGTGTATAAATAACCCAAGTAGCACCAAGTAATACATGATGACTCATACATCTAGTTAATCTCAAATAGATGTACAAGACATGAAAAAGGAAATCACTAATATCAATATATATAACATGGCCTTTTTTTCATACCATACAAGCAAATTATAGCATCCTGAACAAAATTTTAAAAAAAAAAAAGTTCATCACTTTTGATTAATTTTTTCCCAATAAATCATAAGATTACAATGAAGCAACTAAGTTAAACAAGATACCATGAATCAGGAGACTAACAATATCACAGTGTCTTAAAAAAACTATACTCCCGAAATATAATTCGAACAAATTATTTAATCAATTAAACTAATTGATATAATTAAGCTTATCTGTTTTAAGCTTGTAGGAGTATAATTCGAGAATTACCTTAAATCAAAATTAGATTAATGAAAATATCAGAAAATAATCGAAACACGTGAAAATCACATTATTCTTAAAATCAATAAACCCCTTCTCATGGTACTTGAAGGTGTTGTGACTTCTGTTTTCCGGTATACAACGAATCAAGGTGATCTTAAGCACTTGAGATCCACCTCCTATGAATCAAATAAATACGGTTTCTATTTCCAATAAACTCTCTAACAATATTTAAAACAAATTAACCTCAAGTTCTTGTGAGATTCTTCTCTCTGACTCCTTCTTCTTTAATCAAGAAGACAAAATCTCTTATATAGGGGTAAACATAAAATGTAACTTACATATATCTTAATTTTGTAATCTCCACCATTATGATCAAATAAACCTAATCTGATTAGTATAGGAGTTAGAAAATAAACACATAAATTACAAAATTAATAAATAAAATGCAATTTAATATTTATTCGAATAATAGGCCAACGGAATGTGCCTTCCCTTTGGACTTTACTATTGATTAAGGGCTTTTATGGGCAAATTATGCCAATAGTACACATTTCCACGAACACAGAATAGGAGATGGAGGACTCAGAGTTTTCAAATTTTCATATATAATCTGATTTCGACTATAACCTCCTAAATCTCAATACCATCAAAACTTAAATACTCTGTTAGCAAAGAAGCAGATAAAAAGTAAAAAAAGTTACTTGAAGAAGCTAAAAGTAGAAAGTTAAGGAAGATGCTGTGCATATCCTCAAATAATGAGATACATATAAATCGTCAATAATCTTTCTCCCGCGGACTAACTTAACTAATAATAGAGAATGAACACAAATTCTATCTGTTTTTACCTGGAAAAATTTGAAAATGACATACACCAAATGAATTTGAATTTCCAGTTTCACATCTCTCAAAATTACGAAGACATGTTTTCTCAAAAGCATACAATAATTTGTATTTATTTGCCTGTAGTGGTAATGGTCTCAGTTTTCTAACATGGGATAGCGCGGGTTAAGCGACCAACTTCCAGATCTCCTTTCAATGTTGGTGATGGGGGTGGGTGTGTTGGTGTCGGGGGAGGCTTGTAGTAGTAACACATACAATCTTTGTTAGGAGGGCAAGTTGGAACGTAAGGATCCGGACAACAGCAAATACTCTCAGGAGGGCAGGGCCAATAATCTTGTTTTGCAACCGAAAGAGAAGAAGACAGAATGAGAGACAAAAGAATTACAAGGCTGATGATCTTCTGCTGCATCATATCTACACGTGATATACTGATATTTCACGGTACAGTAGGTTGTTGTAAGATGTAAGATGGACACAGAGGTCTCTATATATGGTAAAAATATCACAGCCCCCATCTATTGTTACAATTTTTTTTCCAAACACTTTATAAATAATTATTTTATTCTTAATATAGATAGGATGTATCAGTACATTCATATATTTTCACGAACTAAATTATGACACGTATTATATCATATCATTTTAAAAATATTTTGATGTAAAATTTGGATTAGCTAACATTGCTCCTATCTTAGATTAGTTGTTGTCTATTAAATCATCCTTTTTTGCTAAGTTATTTAATTAGTATTCTTCACTTAATATGATCTAAAAAGGCCACGTTCATGCAGAAGTTTCCCTGATTTGATATAATATTGAAATGACAGTAAAGATTTTGCTGGTTTGTATGCAATATTTAATGTACTAATTTATTCCCCTAATAAAGCCCCATATATCCTAAGTGTAACTTATTAGGCAGGGAAGATTTAGCTCCCCAAATTACACTGATATTATAAATTATATTGTTATATTAGGAAGGTGAATAATAATATAAATGTATAATGAAGTTAAGATTGATTGTTCCGGCTTTATGGAAGTTTCGTTCCGAGCACAGAGTATTGTTTCGTAAGTATTCTTACATTTGAATGTCATTGGAATAATGGTAAAGGAAAGTCATTAATTTCAGCCAAAAGGGGTGCTTGACTAAGAATATGGACAAAAAGGGAGGTAGTTTAATCATACAAAGAGACGAGCGTAAAAGCCCGTGCGACCGGCCTCCATATATATTAAATTATTATTTCGAACGATTTTGGATTTATATAGAAATAATTTTTTAATATGATAAATGATCATTTTAATTTTTCACTAAATTTACTTAATTTTTTTTTCATACATACTATTAAAACGATATTAGATAACTTTAATGGTGAAAATTTATTTTTTATTGTACAGTTCGATTTTAATTTACCCCCGATAATTTTAAGATTAGATATTTATTGAAAGTTACGTGATTCTACATAATAAAAAAAATCAAAAGTATATCATCATAACAAAAATATTTGAAATTATTTGTAGGGATATGCATCGGGTCAATTCGGGGTCGTGATTACTATCCCCGTTGATAATCCCCGAACACACCTCGAATCCGAAACCGGGATTTTTTCATTACCGATCTCCGCCAGAACTGGGATTCCCCCGGGGATGTGGGGAATAATTAAAAATAAAAAATTTATATTTTTAGTATATTTTTTTAAATAAAAAATAATCTACTAATTCGTAATATATAAAAATTTGATAATATCTCATATTTTTAATATTAAAACTGATTTATAATGTAAATGAATGAAAAATTAAAATATATATCACATATAATGTAAAAAAATTAGATCAATAAAATTATAGATTATTTTAAAATTATTAAAGTTTTTTAAATACTATTTTTATAAAACTTTATTTAATAAAATATATAAAAAATATACATCATCCTGATATATATATATATAGGGTTGATTAAGAAAATTTATAAATGTGAAGTGAGAGAAACAAATTGGAAATGAATATGAGGTGAATGAAACAAATATGAGTTGGTGTCATTTTTAAAATTTATAATAAAACTACAAAAACTAAATAAAAAAGAGGCACATAATAATATAACAACATTTTATTTACTTAAAAATTAAAGTAATAAAACGAATTTGATAAAGGAGAGGATGTAACTTATCTAATAAAAAATTTAAAGTTAACTTAAGAAGTAAGGTAGCGCAATGATAATCACATGAAATGTTTGAGTAGAAAGTCTAATGTTCGATTTTTAGGAGATACAATGTTGTATATATTTTTAACATAAATTATATGAGAATGATATTTTTATAATTTTTTCAAAATAAAAGGACAAAATGTAATTTGACTGATATTAAAATGGCTCAACTTATTCTGGTCCTCTTTTTAATATATAGAAGGAGATTATGAAAACCCTCTACACGAGTAAATCTTGGCGAGCTTGTATTTTAATAGTCCATTTTCGCTAAGTTAAATTTTTACCAAAGAAATGAGTTCTATCTAATTTTGAATATCAAGTAGATTTTCATTATCATTAAATAATTTCTGTATTTCTGTTTTCATACTAAAATTCATATTTGTAGAGATGGATATAATTTCGATAGTAACTTTTTAAAAATTTTGGTAAAAATGTACATTCTGGAAAATGTTAAGACTGATAAAAAAAATTCGCATCGTTATGAAGAGCAGAGTTAATTCGGTTGATGAATTTTTCCTTTTCGATCATTCAACTTTATTGTTTAAATATTTGTGAACATTTTTATATATTTTTCGCTTAGATGATAATTTTTTTTTAAAAAAAAATCCTAAACTATATTTTCATACAACTTATTTGCTTGCACGTAGAACCGACAAAAAAAATGTTAACTAAAATGATAAGGTAACGTATTAGGTATCAATTCGCACACTGTTAAGTGCAATTTTTTTTATTTTAGATAATCCGCGACCGCTCTCCTTTGAGCGTGTACAGGGTAAATCCTACAGGCTCACGCAATAGCCTGTAAATCACGTGAAACAAGTTAAACCGCGTTTAAGTGACAACATCTGACTCAGGACGTATAATCATCAATTCTAGTTTGCACGTGAAACAAGTTAAACCGCATTTAAGCGACAAGTAGTTCTGACTCATGAGACATAATCATCAATTCTCCTGTAGTACATGTGACTATGATGATAGTTATCACCTCTTTGAACAACTGAGCCAATCCGGCTTATTAAGTGTGTGTAATTTAACTAGACCCGGCAATTTTGGACACAATACGACTTACACGACACGAAAATTTAATGTTTATGTTTGCATTTTTAGTACACAACACGAAAATATACGAACACGAAAGTACACGGTCGAGATTTAGTGTCGGTTTTGTGTTTACCCTTCAAGTACACGACACGACACGAAGTATACGACATAAATAAATATTATAATTAAATTTTAATATTTTTTGAATATATGTAGAATTATAATAAATGTATGCATATTTATTTTTAAAATATTATTTGATTTCATTATATTGTATAGATATGAGATCTAAATATATATTTTTTATATTTTATAATTTTTTTACCTAAAAATCTTATATTTTAATTTATATTAATATTATATTTAAATATATTAATATTCAATTAACACGAAATACACAACATGAAATGACACGAAACGAAAGTACACGAACACGAACGCTAAACATGTCGGTTTTGTGTTTAGCTTTCAAGTACACGAAACACGAAATACACGACACGGAAGTATACGACACGAACGAATTGGCACGCCTAAATTTAATTGATTACTACAACAAATTTTACCAATTAGTAATATTTTCCATATATTCTCCAAACATTATAACAAATTAGGATATTGTGACGATTTTTGCACTAAATTCGTCATAACTGAGCCATTTACGATGAAAAGATTTCATCATTTTATCAAATAATAAGTTCAGAATTTTATCTCAAATTTCAGTTTCTTCGTACATTAGGGCACTGGGGCCCACAAACTAAAAATAATACTAAATATAGAATTAAGGCGGCAAATCAAAATACCATTTTTTTTGAAGAAAATCAAAATACCATTAACATCAATTTTTTCATAAATTTGTTCTCATTCACATGAAGAGCATTTTACACAAATTTACATATAAAATGTAAAAACACCCTTAAAACCACAAATTTAATTTATAAATATGACTTAGATTATTTTACAAACACCCATAAACATTTTATAATTTTCATCGTAAGTTAGATTAGATGCCTCTATCAGTTTCACCGTAAGTTGTCCGTCACCTGATTTGTTACAGAGTGTAAGTTCACACGTTTCCTTCTTTTTATTATTTTGCTATACTTTTCTTTTTATATTTTGTACCATCTCTGTGTATTTTTATGGTGCTCAAAAAAGGAGATCGGGATAGAGAGTTGTAGTAGCTGCATTTTAATTTCAGAAAATTTTGGGAGGATGCGATTTGGTATAAAGGGAAAGTACCGAAGTATTTGTGGACAAGAAATGTTGTTGTAAAAATTTCATACAATCCAGACTTCAATGATACATTTTAGATTAAATTAGAATTTAAGCTAGGGTTTAGGGTAAATAAATATCCTCAATCCTAAATTCGTAAATTGTAGTTATTTTTAAAAAAAAATTGAAATAGAGTGTCATTTTTACCTAAATAATAATTTTGGGATATTTTTTCTAAAATTCATTACCTTCTCATACTAACTCATGTAAGTGGAATTTTTCTTAAATAATATGATTGAATTTTGAGACAAATGGCCGGGAATTAAATTTATATTGTAGAAGGGGAAATAATTCGATTTTTTAGTCTAGTTGATATTCTGTTATGTTTCGGCACATATAAAATGCTATTTATTGATGAATAAAATTGAGAATTTCAAATTTTTCCACTCCCACCATATCTATTCTTTACAATACTTTCGGCCTTAATTCACTTGTCTAACTGTGTTTATGATCATGTACATAATCGAATGTAGAAAACAAATGAAACAGTAATTCGGCTCATGCAATATTGCTATTCAGTTTTTATTATTGAAAATGGTCTCTCTTGCATGAGTTTTCATGTCCGGGATAGCGGCGTGAGAATTTTCACATCTCTCTTCAATAGTGGTGGTCGGGGGCTTGGTAGCTCATGCCTCATGATCATACAAATACATTTTTTTTAGGGCATACCGGGACATAAGGAACCGGACACCAACATATAAGTTCAGGAGGATAAGGCCATTTGTTTACAACTAAATGGTTAGAGAACCGAGGATGAGAGACAATATAGTTACCAGCCTCAATGAACCAAATTGTCCGTGAGCTACTCGAGCTCGGCTCGTAAAAAATTTGAATTCGACTCGAAAATAATCGAGCCGAGCTCGAGCTCGAGCTTTTCTAATTTTTAACCGAACCGAGCTTAAGATTTGCGAGTCTTATCGAGCCTGTATTATTTTTTAATTTTTTTTATTATAAATAATTTTTTGTAAATATTTAATATTTTGTATATATTATTTTTTTATCGAGTTGAACTCGAGCCGAACTCGAGTCGAACTCGACCCGAACTCGAGTCGAACTCGAGCCGAACTCGAGTCGAACCGATCATATTTCGGTTTTTGTTAATATTTAGTGAATTAATTCGAGTTTTCGAGCCAAACTCGAGCCTACCGAACCTTTTCCGAGCCGAGTTTAGAACTTAAAATTTAAGGCTCAGTCGAGCTCGAAGCTAAGTTCGAATCCGAATTATTTTAATCGAGTTAAAGTCGAGTCTGGCAATATTCGGCTCGACTCGGCTGGATTAGACCTGCCGAATAGTATATGGAGGGTCTTGGTCAAGATATGTAGTAAAGTAGGTAGTATATATAACAGAGATCATTTGCCAAATCATCTACATGTAGTTAATAGATCACAGGTATTTCAAGACTTTAAGCGTGTCTCCATTTATGTCACTCAATTTAGTATTACTATGAATATTTTCAAATGGAGCTTTTTTCCTATTTAGTTATCTTTCAAGAGCAAAATACAATATGCATGAAGTAAAATATTAGACATTTATTCATTCACCTTTAACTTTGATTCTTTTTAACAAAAATACCTTTTAAGTGTATATACTAGGAAGATGGCTGAGATTAAAAGCAAGAAGGTGCCACTTTTGCAAATTAATACGAGGAACATTGGTATGACAATAACTTGACAATGTCAAGTGTCATTCTTAAACATTTCCTGGACCTTTCTACTGCAATGTAGCTAGATGTGTGCGTTATATGAGACCTCTTTGAGCCTGTATCTGCAGTACTTCAATTCATGGGCCGAATCAAGAATATAGTAATGTTTGAGGGAGACGGATCCAAATTATTTCATATTTTTTCAAAATTTTAGATTAAAATTTGTTTGAATTAGGAAGGTTAGCACGGACCAGAGCTCACTCTGGCCCTCCCTAAAGTTCCGCCCCTCCCTGCGCCAACACCTGATAGTTTGTCCTATTATTTCAAACAACAAAGTTTCTTTAGGAATTTTTGTATATTGATAATAGTTTCTCAACTGTAGAATAACTATTACTCAAAAAAAAAAACACTGTAGAATAAGTAATCCTTAAAACAAAGTTAAAACAGAACAGTTGTATTTGGTGGCTGATTTTCTTAAGATTTGTGTACAAGGCAGGCCTTGGTCCTACCTAAGTATTCTGTTTTGTCCCTTTAGATTGTTTGCATCATCATGTACAGGTCAACTAAATTATTAAATATGCAAATTAAGTGCGCAGATCAAAATGTCAACCTCTTACCAATTCTTATACATCACATACAGATGCTCATCCGACCAGATGGTTTACACAAAATTCCTCTCCGACATTATCATTCTGCAGTCTTGAATATATAAATTGTAAAATTAGAAGCAGAGATGAAGCAAGCGATTTAGGTACTTTGATAAGATGCATGTACTTGATTATACCTTGGAATTGCTCAACTCATAGAATGTTTATTGTAATGCAAAATAATAATCTTCTGATCCTCACTCCTAGTTTGCAGGTTCAAGGTTCTGGTCCCTGTATAAACAAAAAGGGAACAACATATAAAACACAACAGACGCAAAACCTACAATTAGCAAGTACAAAATACAAATCTTTGAGCTTGTGACCAGTGATCAGTTATTTGAATTCTAAGTCATTGTAGTTTAGAGCTTATGACAATGGTCAGTTATTTAACTTTAAAGTCCTTCATCTCTGATCAACTCTGAGAACAAACATGAGAATAGTCATGCCAAATTCGGACCATTCTTCTCTGTAACTTGACTCAAAATATGATTCTTTAGGACCTATTAAATGCCTTTCCAGCAATGGACTAGGAACTTTAGTCAGGTTGGTTCGCATGACACTATTTCAAGTCCCCGGGTTCTCTTCCTGCGATTTGACAAGCATTGGTTGAAGTGGCATATAGAGTGTTCAAATAAAGAGAACTAGGGACAGTGAGTTACATCTGCAGTATGACTTTCAGCATGCATTCTTCCTTATATTTTTATTTGAGCACTAGGATCCGGACACTCTTACCCAACAAAATAAGAGATGTTCTGCTGTAAAATACAAGAATTAAAAAGGATAGCATCACAACTAATTTTCTTTTGATTCAATTCGTTTGTCCAAATCATTAATTGATTGTACAAGCTCTACTAGCGAGGAAGTCAAGAATATCAGAACTTTATATGCATCTAAAAACAAAATTAAGGTATGCCATCACTTCTAATATAAATCAGGAATGAAATAATAAGCAGAAGTTAATCAAAGGAGGTAGTTTGTATAGGTGTTAATGTTTTTATAAGCTAAAGAAATTTCAAAGCAGACACTGACAAAATTGGAGTTCCCTTCCAACCAATACTAAGGCTTTTCCCCATCATCTCAAATGTGCAAGAACTTGCACAAGCAAAGTTGTTAACCAACAATTTTGCTTGATATAATGAAGCTCTGCTCAGTTCTGTCTCCACCATTCCAAATCGTGAAAAAAATGCCTTCCACACATTGCTATTTACATGGCGTACTCGTCTTTCCTCTCCCTCAAAGGCCACAATATTTGCTATTTTTGGACTAAACTGTGTTGATTCTGATATTATCCTATCTTGATCATCGCGATCCATGCATTCTTCCATAGAATCAAATAACGCACCATAGTAAAAAAGAGCTTCAACGAACCGATTCACAAAGACTGGTGAATTATGGTTTGCTTCGACCTCAGTAACAATCATAATGCGAGGATTAATCTTTTGAAATACTGCCATCAAATTTTCTAGGTGATTGGGCCTCTCAATCAAGGTTGACAAAATGTATGGTGCATAAACAGCTACCATTTCTTCACTTTCTAGCTTAAAGAGCGATTCATTGAGATCTAGCATGTCAGCTACCATAACGACATTAAAAGAGAAGGACAAGTTCAGTGATTGAGCAACACTCATCAGGCGTTTACCTGTCTCCTTTATCTTCTGCTCCGATATAGTTCCAACTGCAGTTACCTTGAGATGCACAAGGGGACAGTCAGATCGAGCTGCAAGGGCTTCCATCAAGATAGATAAATGCAAACCATTTCTAACCTCAAGGTCAATTATATGGATCCGCTTTGCCTCTGATACATTTTCTATCATCACTTGCATGGCAGTGAAGAGGATAACTTGAGAGAAAGGTACCTTCTGATAACTTGCAAGGAGGCTTGGGTTTGGGTTCATTGATGTGTCTTGTAACTCAAGCAACTGCCTCTTTCCAGAACCCTTTGTTGTTCTCCTTCCAGTTTCCTGGTCAATTTTCTGTTGAAGAGCCTTGGAGAAATAATACACTATTCTTTGAACAGGGGTTCCTCTGATGGAAGAACATTGATGACAATGACTGAGGAGGTGGCTTGCACGACTGAATTGTTGTTCCCCTACTTTTTCAGCAGAAGCTAGAAGATGCTGAATGATTTCAACATCTCTATGTTCTTCTACAGAAAGGCCCAAAAGCGAAGTTGAGTATGGATGGCTAAGCTCGAAGTTGTTAACAATAGGAGAACTGGATTGAATGAACTTCTCTCCACCCAAACGCAGAAGAAATCATGAGTTGATAATCTTTTTCCAGCATTAGCACATGCTGTATCATGGCTGGGAAGATTAAATTGTTCGTAATCTGCTTGCCCGAACTTCGTTTCATGATTAATCGTAATACCAGAAGAAGACTCCTGCGGTGATATTAACTCCTGAAATTCTGAATGGATTGTTTCAAAATTTTTAAGCTCTTCCGGACATAACTGAGATGATGAAGGCTTAATATCATAGCACAACTCATCAAAATTTGTAATTTCTGCAGAGAATATCAAACCTTGCTGCTTTGTAGGCAACGAAAGATTCTCGTTAATCATCGTATTCTGATGGAACAAATTAATGTTCCCCCACTGCACAAACTCTTCTGTTCCATACCACTGATTCCTCTCTGTATTCACTTCTTCCCTACTGCAATAGTCCTTGGAATGGCCAAATTGATTAGGAATGCCACGAGAGTCAAATTGCACAGAAGGAAACATCTCTATCACCATTCTAAAATAGAAAGTATGGCAAGATTTTTCACATATAACTTTCTGAGTTCTCAGGACTCTCTAGTCAACTATATTTATACAGGAAGCATCCCCATAATTGACAAGGGTATAATCTTAATTTAATAATTCATACGGCATAACTCAGCTCTATACATGTAACTTGAGGTGATTTGGTCAAATAATATTATATCTTAGCCGGCACCCAACAACAAATTTTGACATTAGTACAGTTTCATTGACATTTTAAAACAACACAGAACAATAATCAGGTATTTAAAGAATTATACTACTTAAGTAGGACTCTAATCTCTAAAGTCTAGACGATCTGAATACGTCTTTCTAGGGTATTCTCTATTTCACCTAGTGTTTTTCATTCCGGGAGTTAATAATTAGATAGAAAAAAACATAGTGTTGCCTAGTATAAGTCTGGAGATCGATGTTCAAGATGTACATAGCTTTGCTCTTATTTTCATAAAGAAAGGCTATTTATGGAGTTTGAACTTATGACTTACGACGTAGACATTTGACCATTATAGCACTGGTTGAAGCTCAAATAGCCGATTCATAATAAACCTTTCACCATCTTTGGCTCCAGGGTGTATTCTTTAAGTCAAACAAGTATGCCAACCACAGCATCCAAGACTAAAAGCCAGTACAAACTTAAATTTTGAAGGGCCGTCCCAATGATAACTGAAATTGATAAACAAAAAGTAATTAGTTAGTTCTCCATATGTCTAGTAAACAGAATCGAAGATATAAAAAATCTCTTTAAGTCAAATCATGTCAAACTAGTATTTACCTTTCGAAGAAATATTCAACTACTATACTTCCTCCAAGACAAATTATAAACAAAAGACCCCTTCTAGATCAGCACATTTCCACATCCAGAGAAAATGTCACAAGAAATGGTCTAAGCTTAATCATGTTCTGTGTTACCGAACAATCTGGAAGCACTAATTGAGGTTCTAGATTTATTGGTTCGGACTGCACATAAATTTATATCTTGATGATCAAATATCTTAAAATTAAATCCAAATTGATCTCCTTGAGAAAGTTAACCTTTTACTGTGAACTTCTCTACTCAAAAATAGCTTCCACAGATCCTATAGTAATCCTCTCTCATGATTCATCATATTGTAAAATGGCGTGACATGAGTAATTTATAGATGAAAGACTCTGCAATTGCTGTCTGAGGCATCACTCTAGTTAAACCAGGACATTATCTATCTGGAATTGGAAGACAGGATATGTGATGTTAAGACTGAGTTGAAGTCTCACATATATCTAGATTTTGCAGAAATATCTGGAAAACGTAGAAAATATAGGAGTTCCCTTCCCACCTGAAAATTACACATCTTCCACTGAATGAAGTTTGCAATAGGCACCACAAGCAAATATATTAATCACAAATTTTGCTTTATGAATATATTGCTCAATTCTGTCTCGACCACCCCTGAGCTGGCAAAAGCCATTTTCCAGACATTGATACTAAGTACTAACATGTCAATTTTTTTTCTCATATGCCTCCTTGGTCACAGTATTACTTAATTTCCAGGCCCCAAGGAATGATTCTGTAACCACTCTATTTGATTCGCCTTTACCCAAACTGGGTAAATTAGGTCTGCATTAACTTCGGTTATGACTAAACGGTGTGTTCCCGACTACATGAAAGAATAGAAAGAACGGAAAAATATATTATCTTTCTTCTGGATAAAAGAAAGATATAAATGCACTTTGCATACTCAAACAAAGTTGAAAAAACAATTTTGTACCAGAACTTTCGGAAATACAACTTTCACCCCTCAATTTCAACTTACTAATTCAGTATGTACCCTTTTGCAGATTATAATTAAAATAATAAGGGGTAAAAAGGGAACTTTATTTTAAAATGTAAATAAATTTTAGTTGGAATTTCAAAAATAAGTTAAAATATTTATAAAAATGATTTCTTGTATATTAAATATTAATATTGATCATAATATTTTCATTAAATGCACTTTAAAATCATAACGACGTCAAAGACTTTAAAATGAAATAATTATATTAAATTAAATATATATAAAAAAAATTATTTTGAATTTAATTTTGGTAGAATTATATAATTTTTGACATTAATAATATTACTAAAATTCAAAACTCAACTATATAATATTATTCAAAAAATTTAAAGATATTATTTTATAGCTATAATAATAAATTCAATTTTTAATATAATCTGAAAAATAAAAAAATTAGTTTAGTTAATATTTTACTGAAATTCTCATTCTACCCCTTACTTTTTTAATAATAATCGTCGAAGGGGTGCTTTCTGAATTGGCAGGTTGAAGTTGAGGGGTGCAAACTGAGTTTCCAATACTATTGATACACATTTGTTTTTGAAACAAAATAAGAGGGTGCACAGTGCAATTTTCTCTAAGAGTAATGAAGATACAGGCAACCACTACTACATATAGAAAAAAACATCTAGAGAATTAGTTAGTTAGACAGATGAATGAATCAAATCTCTCTATAATCTCTCTCCTCACCACAAGCATCTCTCTCAATTCTCTATCTCTTTGATTTACTGTTTGATGGTAGAGAATTAGTTCATAACTTGTACATACAGTTTAGTCTGTAGTTTCTTGTAATCATTAAGCTGAGTAATGGATGTTTTATGATTCAAAGTCTGATCCAGTACAGTTCTTGATATAACAAGTTCATTTCGTTAATTGTGACATGGTATCAGAGCACCTTGTTGCGGTTCTGGATTTCGTTTGTAAGTTTTCTTGCGATCCATTCCGCCATGAATGAGCTTGTTATCTTTATTTCAATCGTGAATTTCTTGAGATTTTATTTGTTTGAAATTTTCTGGTATTCTTGTTGATTGTTAAGATCTTGAAGTTTCACTAGCGTTGATTCTCGAATTGATTCAAAATTTCATCATATATTATTTCTCAAAATCAAATTCTTATCAAAGATCATCATCATTTTTTTTCTTGAAATCGGAATCGGTAAATATGAATGATAATCCGATTGATCCTTCTCAAGATCCTACATCTCCCTACTATTTACATCCATCTGATAATCCTGGTATGAAGCTTGTATCAATGAAATTTGATGGAAATAGTTATGCTGATTGGAAACGCTCGATGTTAATTAGTCTCTCTGCGAAAAATAAAACTGGTTTTGTTGATGGATCTATCACAAAACCAAACACAACTGATGCTACAGCAAAGGCTTGGGATAGATGCAATTCTATGATGATTCTTGGTTACTAGGTTTCCTAGATCAGAATATTGCTAGGAGTGTGTTGTATTTTAAGTCGGCTAGAGAAATTTGGCTAAATCTTGAAGAAAGGTATGGGCAAGCTTCAGGAACAATGTTATTTGCTTTGCAACAATCACTTGTTGATTCTCAGGCAAGGTGCAGATACTATTGCAAATTACTACACTAAGATAAAGATGCTTTGGGATCAATTGGACTCTGTGGATCCCTTACTAGTTTGTGGAGGTACAAATTGTACTTGTGAAATCTCTCAGAAGTTGATGAAATCTCAAGAAGATAGAAGATTGGTTGAATTCTTGATGAAGTTGAGTGAAGGCTTTGAAATGATAAGAGGAAATATTCGGTCATGAGTCCTCTCCCACCTATTTCTCAGGCATATAGGTTGTTGTTGCAAGAGGAGAACCATAAAAAGATTTTTCAGAATGTTTCAACTCCACAAGCATCTAATGAAGAAATGATGGCTTTTGGTGCCATAAGAAATTTCCAGGACATATTCAGGCTCATAATTCACAGAATAAACAAAAGAGTTAATTGCAGTTTGCAATCCCTATCTTTCATCTAAATTCAAAACAATATACATATTTTGTAAAATACAATTTGCAACCCCTAACTTTCAAAATCAAATACAACATACATCCCCTTCACAATTTTAAGTAATAAATTGGAATTGAGTTGTTTGATATTAATAATTAAAATTTCAAATCAATAAAAATATATATTTTAATGCATTTTTTACATGAAAAAATATAGTTAGTTTCTATTAGTAATACTCTAAATTAATCATAATGCTAAAAATACTTAAAATATATTTATCAAGCAAAATATAGTTTATAGATATAATCATAAAATTTCTAAATATATATATATTTTAACTATTTAAAAAATTATATTGAGTAAATATACATAATTGACATTAATATTATATTGGGGTAAAATATAAAATAATTGACATTTAAAATTATATAAGTTAAAATATAAAATAAATGACATTAATTATAATGTTTTAAATTATAAAAATAATATTAAACACCTCAATCCAATTTTATAACTGAAAATTATGAAGGGGATGCATGTTGTATTTGATTTGAAAGTAAGGGGTTGCAAAACTGTATTTACAAAATAGGTATACGGTTTTGAATTTAAATGAAAGATAAGGGTTGCAAAACTGCAATTAACTCTAAACAAAACTTTGGTGACCCAAAAAGACAGAACAACTATTTTTGTGATCACTGTAAGATGTCTGGTCATACTGTACATAGATGCTATAAAATTCATGGTGATCCTGCAAATTCAAGGACAGAGAGGAAGCAAGGTCATACTGCACAGTTTGGTGGAGAAGAAACAACAAACACTACTAATGATGGCGCTGTCTCTTTCACTGTTGCACAGTACCAGCAAATTCCCAGCTGATTGGAAAGGAAAGTATTACTAATGATTCTAACAACACTGGATCTATAGATATGGCAGGTAAATTCTGTAATATGGCAGGGACAGTTAGCTCACATCATCTTCAGGTACTAATTGGATTGTGGATAGTGGTGCAACTGACCACATGTGTTGTGACATATCTCTCTTCACATCACATGATATTGTCCATACACCAAGTAGTTACATAACGATACCCAATGGAAAACAAGTTCAAATTGCTCACACAGGAACAGTCAATCGTAGTAACGATATCGTTTTGAAGAATGTTCTGTATGTTCCGGATTTTAAGTTTAATCTGGTGTCTATTCCTAAAATATGCAAGGATATGGCATGTAGTGTGACGTTTAATGATAATGGTTGTTTTTTACAGGGCCCTTCAATGAGGCCACAGCATCTTGGTAGCTTTAAGAATGGATTGTACTATCTTGAAGATGATCAGCATCACAGGAGGGGTGATAATACTTCACAACAGTTACAGAAGAGTATACAGCAGCAACAAACATGGTTTGCAACATATCTGTCATCATTGTAATAAGACCAAACTTTGGCACTTAAGATTTGGCCACTTGCCAGTTTCCATGCTTAGCCATGTTACATCTATTTTTGGTCAAGAAAAGTGCAATTTAGATGGCATATGTCAGATATGTCCTATCTCAGACATACAAGAAGTCCATTTCATTCTAGTACTAGTAAGACCTCAAAAGCTTTTCAGCTTATTCATATAGATACTTGGGGTCCTAATCGAGTCATTGCTCATAATGGTTGTAAATACTTTATGACTATAGTGGATGATTTTACCCGAATGATTTGGATTTTTTTGATGGTATCTAAATCTGATGTAGTGCAGATATTCAAAAATTTCATTACATATGTTACAAAATAATTTCATGCCGAAGTTCAATTTGTTTGAACTGACAATGCAATGGAACTGTGTGAAGGAGAGTTAAAGAATTTTTATCAGAAACAAGGGATTTTGCATCAGAAAACCTGTGTCTATACTCCACAACAAAATGGTGTTGTGGAGAGAAAACACAGGCACCTCCTGGAAACTGTCCCACCTCAAATTTGGGGGGAATGTGTCCTTTGCGCAACTCATTTGATCAACAGAATGCCATTGTAAGTCCTTCATAACATCAGTCCTTTCGAAATGCTTCATCAATCAGCACGAGATGTGAATTATCTCTGAGTTTTTGGGTGTTTGTGCTATGTATCAACTTCTAACCAACATAGAGGTAAATTTGATAAAAGAGCCAGCCTCATGTCTTTGTTGGATATTCTATAGGACAGAAGGGTTACAAGGTACTCAATCCCACTACTCTTTCTATACATATCTCTAGATATGTTACTTTCCATGAACAACATTTTCCATATCATTTATCTGCTACAACATCTCAATTACCACCTGCGATTTTCTTACCTATTTCTACTGACTATGTACCCTTCTATCATAGATCTTTACCTGGTATATTTGATATGCATAGCTCAAATATAGAACCTCACAACCACACATCATCTAATTCTTCTGGTCCATTCTATATCACCCCCTCCACCAACCAGAAAAGTACTAGAGTCACTAAACCACCTACTATATACAATGAATTTGTATGTGGTACAACTCAAATAAGAACTCCAACCACAAGTCATTAGTGTAATATAGTAGAATTTAGTCAACTACCTGCTACAGTCCACTGTTTTATTGCAAAGGCAGATGTACTAGTTGAGCTCAGAACCTATACTAAAGCATCTCAAGATCCAAGATGGGTTGCAGCATTGGATAAAGAACTCGAAGCTTTGCATGCTAATCATACTTGGAATTTGGTTCAATTTACCTCCTGGCAAGAAGGCCATAGGCTGCAAATGGGTTTATAAAATAAAAATGAGGGAAGATGGTACTATAGAAAGATTCAAGGCCAGATTAGTGGCAAAAGGATTCAATCAGAAATGGGGTATTGATTTCTTAGAAACATTCTCACCGGTTGTAAAAATGAATACCATTAGATGCCTAATTGATGTGGCTGCTCATAGGAAATGGTTCTTATCACAACTAGATGTCAACAATGCTTTCTTACATGGAGATTTGTGTGAGGAAGTCTATATAACAATCCCGGAAGGTGTTCCAAATCCCGATAATTTAGTCTGTCAACTCGTCAATCCCTTTATGGCTTGAAACAAGCTTCTCGAGAATGGTTTGCCAAGTTGATGGGGGCGCTGAGACATAAGGGATTTGTACAATCCAAAAATGATTATTCATTGTTCATAAAGCACACCAAAAATGGAAAAATGATAATACTTGCGGTGTACGTGGACGATATTATTCTGATAGGAGATGATGATAAAGGAATTCAGGATATCAAGATGCATCTAAACGATATATTTAGCATAAAAGATCTGGGATCTCTAAGCTATTTTCTTGGCATTGAAGTGGGGTATGTGAATGATGGAATCACATTAGCTCAACGAAAGTTCACAAAAGACTTATTGTCTGAAGCTGGGATTGAAATTTGCAAATCTGTAGCAACTCCTCTTCCTATTAATCTCAAGTTGGATGCTGATGAGGGAGAAGTATTTGAAGATCCAACCTTCTATAGGTGCTTAGTATGAAGTTGAACTTCTTGACTCATACAAGACCAGATTTAGCTTTCACAGTCCAGCACCTCAGTCAATTTCTTCAAATCCTAGAGAACCTCATTACAAAGATTTAATACATGTGCTGAGATATGTAGCATTAACCGTAGGACAAGGAATTTTGCTTAGAGCAAATGATCAGCTCACGTTACAAGCATATTCAGATTCTGACTGGGGGGCATGCTTGAATACTAGGAGATCAATTACTGGATATGTGTTGTTGCTTGGCAATTCACCTATCAGCTGGAAGTCTAAAAAACAGAGCACGGTATCTAAAAGCTCATCTGAAGCCGAGTATAGAGCAATGTCCAATGCAGCAGCAGAAGTCACATGGACAGTGAGACTACTGGATGAGTTAGGAGTCAGAAATTTGAAACCAGTCACACTGCATTGTGACAATCAAAGTGCTATACACATAGCTAAAAATCCAGTTCAACATGAGAGAACTAAGCACATTGAAATTGATGTGCATTTTACTAGAGACAAAGTGATGGAAGGTCTTTTGCAAATCTCCTACTTGCCAACAGAGTTGCAGATTGCTGATACGCTTATAAAAATTTTGCCATCAACTAAGTTCCAGGAACTATTATCCAAACTAAGCATGACAGATGGAGAGCCTAGTTTGAGGGAGGCTGATAAGAGTAATGAAGATACAGGGCAGCTATGATGTAACTCACAAGTAGAGAATAAAACCTCAATAATTAGTTACAAGTAACGGACTATGCCAGCTGAGCTAAGAGAGCCACTACTACATATAGAAAAAAAAACATCTAGAGAATTAGTTAGTTAGACAGATGAATGAATCAAATCTCTCTCTAATCTCTCTCTTCACCACAAGCATCTCTCTCAATTCTCTATCTCTATGATTTATTGTTTGATGGTAGAGAGTTAGTTCATAACTTGTACATACAGTTTATAGTCTGTAGTTTATTGTAATCATTGAGCGGAGTAATGGATGTTCTTATAATTCAAAGTCTGATCCAGTACAGTTCTTGATATAACAAGTTCATTTCGTTAATTGTGACACTTCTCTCCTACTTCAAAACATGGAAGAAAATTTTGGACATGACAATTTAAACAATATCTCTCCTAATATCCAGCTTCTTTTCTTTTCTTTTCAAAAAAATCACTTTGGAACAAGCTAAAGAAATTAAATTTTTTCTCTTTTCCTTTCTTTAACGTAAAGGTCTCTGGAACTCAGTGTAAGAGCTAAGCTAGCCCTACTGATCATAGTTGACAATGTTAATGAAAATTAACTGCAATTACTTCCATGTCCGCTTACTGATCATAGTTGACAACGTTAATGCAAATTAACTGCAATTACTTCCATGTCCGCTGCAAGAGGTCTTTACTGAGATCCTACAAGTCAGGTACCATAATAATATAAAAGAAAAAGGGTGAGTTCATGGACTTCTATTTTTGCTAATTCATGGACTTCGCGGAGAGATTCTATTCCCTAGCCCTTATCTTAAGAATCTCAAATTGATTTTACCTTCTAGCTGCTACAGCTTGCATTAAAACTGTATATTTCATACCTTTCCAGGTGCATGGTATTATATGTGAACTTTTGGGCCTCTACTACATTATCTACTATGGTTTGACAAAGAGTGTAATTGATCATGTTGGCCGCAACTTAAGGACGAACCAATAAATTATGCAACACATCAAAAAAAATATTTATTACGAGGAAAGTATTCGAGACAAAAAAGACTTAAGACAATCATATACCTGGATATATAGCTCAAGAGTTATTAGCCAACAAAGGCCTGTCGTTGTGATTTGTGCACTACGAACTCTGATTGTCTGGTTGAGAAAGCATCACATGAGCCACAGATGTCCAACTAGATAAACTAAAGCAATATAAGTAACATACTAATAGATCCTCAAGAGAGATGTAAATAGATATCATGACATACATAATATTTTAAACTGACACAACTTATCTCATGATCTCTCTAAGCGCCACTTTTGGGTGGAAGAAGAAATTAAAGATAATTCTAATTTATGTAGAAAAAAGACACTGTAATTCTGATTCAGGTAGGGATCCAGACTAAAATTAGAAAGCTCTGTTGGACAAAGTTAGTATTTTAGACTAAATTGTGAATCATTTGAGACTCTATATGAGTGAGACACATTATGTGTTAGTACATTATGTGTTAGTGGTGTGTATTTATTGGAACGTATTCTCCTCTTCGAGGGGATTCCAACGTATATTTACACGCTCAAAATGAGTAAAAGGTGAATGAGAACTGATGTTCCAAAGTTTTACCTTTAATATGAAAAGTGGTTTTGTACCACATCGAGAGTAGCACAAACCTATTCCTTAGTTTTTCTTATAAATACCATGTACCACATGGAAAAGAATATAAGTCCTTGCAAGCCTCTCTTTATAAATAGAGTCTTAGGGCACCAATTTTATTAAGTCGAGGAAATAAGAGTCATCT
Source organism: Apium graveolens (assembly GCF_009905375.1). NCBI lineage: Eukaryota > Viridiplantae > Streptophyta > Magnoliopsida > Apiales > Apiaceae > Apium > Apium graveolens. The sequence goes on along the minus strand of NW_027418868.1, from coordinate 24,986 downwards.
CTTCATTCTCGGTCTCTTTAGTCTTTTATTTTGTTAATATTCCGGTGATAGTTCTCGGGCTTAGTTCAAGTTCGCTGAGAGTATATTCGATCTATCGATTATACTAGTATCTCATTTTATCCTGGGAAGCAGGTCGCTAAATACGGATGGTGCGGGGCGAAACTGCTTTAAGAAGACATTTTCTGGACTCGAGATTAAATCCCATCTCTGTTGTTTTCTCAAACCCTTCTCCTAATTTAATTGTTAATTCTTATATGCTTATGTGATTTAAGAATTAGCAATGTTCTTGTGAATTAGTTATATATTCAATATATATATATATAATAATAATGTATTTATCGTACAAGATTGATAACAATCTTAAAGCAGTTTCCTTCAATTTTCATACTTTCTTGTGAGTAGACGCTAAAGTCAATTTGATTGTTTAAATTGGATTTATATTTATGGGTATATGAGTGGCCATTATTTGCCTCATTAATTAAATTAAATTTAGTACGTTAATTTCTTTGATCACTTGTTGCCATGTGCTTGAAATTATATAAATTTGATTTTAAGTGGTGTTTTGTACCCTGTTATACTTAAACAAAACACCACTTAAAATCAAATTTATATTAATTTCAAGCACATGGCAACAAGTGATCAAAGAAATTAACGTACTAATTTAATTTAATTAATGAGGCAAATATGGCCACTCATATACCCATAAATAAATCCAATTTAAACAATCAAATTGACTTAGCGTCTACTCACAGAAAGTATGAAAATTGAAGGAAACTGCTTTAAGATTGTATCAATCTTGTACGATAAATACATTATTATTATATATATATATATTGAATATAACTAATTCACAAGACATTGCTAATTCTTAAATCACATAAGCATATAAGAATTAACAATTAAATTAGGAGAAGGGTTTGAGAAAACAACAGAGATGGGATTTAATCTCGAGTCCAGAAAAATGTCTTCTTAAAGCAGTTTCGCCCCGCACCATCCGTATTTAGCGACCTGCTTCCCAGGATAAAATGAGATACTAGTATAATCGATAGATCGAATATACTCTCAGCGAACTTGAACTAAGCCGAGAACTATCACCGGAATATTAACAAAATAAAAGACTAAGAGACCGAGAATGAAAGAGATGACTCTTATTTCCTCGACTTAATAAAATTGGTGCCCTAAGACTCTATTTATAAAGAGAGGCTTGCAAGGACTTATATTTCTTTTCCATGTGGTACATGGTATTTATAAGAAAAACTAAGGAATAGGTTTGTGCTACTCTCGATGTGGTACAAAACCACTTTTCATATTAAAAGGTAAAACTTTGGAACATCAGTTCTCATTCACCTTTTACTCATTTTGAGCGTGTAAATATACGTTTGGAATCCCCTCGAAGAGGAGAATACGTTCCAATAAATACACACCACTAACACATAATGTACTAACACATAATGTGTCTCACTCATATAGAGTCTCAAAATGATTCACAATTTAGTCTAAAATACTAACTTTGTCCAACAGAGCTTTCTAATTTAGTCTGGATCCCTACCTGAATCAGAATTACAGTGTCTTTTTTCTACATAAATTAGAATTATCTTTAATTCTTCTTCCACCAAAAGTGTGCGCTTAGAGAGATCATGAGATAAGTTGTGTCAGTTTAAAAATTTATGTATGTCATGATATCTATTTACATCTCTCTTGAGGATCTATTAGTATGTTACTTATATTGCTTTAGTTTATCTAGTTGGACATCTGTGGCTCATGTGATGCTTTCTCAACCAGACAATCAGAGTTCGTAGTGCACCCAAATCACAACGACAGGCCTTTGTTGGCTAATAACTCTTGAGCTATATATCCAGGTATATGATTGTCTTAAGTCTTTTTGTCTCGAATACTTTCCTCGTAATAAATATTTTTTGATGGGTTGCATAATTTTATTGGTTCGTCCTTAAGTTGCGGCCAACATGATCAATTACACTCTTTGTCAAACCATAGTAGATAATGTAGTAGAGGCCCAAAAGTTCCACATATAATACCATGCCACCTGGAAAGGTATGAAATATACAGTTTTAATGCAAGCTGTAGCAGCTAGAAGGTAAAATCAATTTGAGATTCTTAAGATAAGGGCTAGGGAATAGAATCTCTTCCGCGAAGTCCATGAATTAGCAAAAATAGAAGTCCATGAACTCACCCTTTTTCTTTTATATTATTATGGTACCTGACTTGTAGGATCTCAGTAAAGACCTCTTGCAGGCGGACATGGAAGTAATTGCAGTTAATTTGCATTAACGTTGTCAACTATGATCAGTAAGCGGACATGGAAGTAATTGCAGTTAATTTTCATTAACATTGTCAACTATGATCAGTAGGCTAGCTTAGCTCTTACACTGAGTTCCAGAGACCTTTACGTTAAAGAAAGGAAAAGAGAAAAAAATTTAATTTCTTTAGCTTGTTCCAAAGTGATTTTTTTGAAAAGAAAAGAAAAGAAGCTGGATATTAGGAGAGATATTGTTTAAATTGTCATGTCCAAAATTTTCTTCCCATGTTTTGAAGTAGGAGAGAAGTGTCACAATTAACGAAATGAACTTGTTATATCAAGAACTGTACTGGATCAGACTTTGAATTATAAGAACATCCATTACTCAGCTCAATGATTACAATAAACTACAGACTATAAACTGTATGTACAAGTTATGAACTAACTCTTCTACCATCAAACAATAAATCATAGAGATAGAGAATTGAGAGAGATGCTTGTGGTGAAGAGAGAGATTAGAGAGAGATTTGATTCATTCATCTGTACTAACTAACTATTCTCTAGATGTTTTTTTCTATATGTAGTATTGGCTCTCTTAGCTCAGCTGGCATAGTCCGTTACTTGTAACTAATTATTGAGGTTTTATTCTCTACTTGTGAGTTACATCATAGCTGCCCTGTATCTTCATTACTCTTATCAGCCTCCCTCAAACTAGGCTCTCTCCATCTGTCATGCTTAGTTGGATAATAGTTCCTGGAACTTAGTTGATTGCAAAATTTTTATAAGCGTATCAGCAATCTGCAACTCTGTTGGCAAGTAGGAGATTTGCAAAGACCTTCCATCACTTTGTCTCTAGTAAAATGCACATCAATTTCAATGTGCTTAGTTCTCTCATGTTGAACTGGATTTTAGCTATGTGTATAGCACTTTGATTGTCACAATGCAGTGTGACTGGTTTCAAATTTCTGACATCCTAACTCATCCAGTAGTCCTCACTGTCCATGTGACTTCTGCTGCTGCATTGGAGACATTGCTCTATACTCGGCTTCAGATGAGCTTTTAGATACCGTGCTCTGTTTTTTAGACTTCCAGCTGATAGGTGAATTGCCAAGCAACAACACATATCCAGTAATTGATCTCCTAGTATTCAAGCATGCCCCCCAGTCAGAATCTGAATATGCTTGTAACGTGAGCTGATCATTTGCTCTAAGCAAAATTCCTTGTCCTACGGTTAATGCTACATATCTCAGCACATGTATTAAATCTTTGTAATGAGGTTTCTCTAGGATTTTGAAGAAATTGACTGAGGTGCTGGACTGTGAAAGCTAATCTGGTCTTGTATGAGTCAAGAAGTTCAACTTTCATACTAAGCACCTATAGAAGGTTGGATCTTCAAATACTTCCTCCCTCATCAGCATCCAACTTGAGATTAATAGGAAGAGGAGTTGCTACAGATTTGCAAATTTCAATCCAGCTTCAGACAATAAGTCTTTTGTGAACTTTCGTTGAGCTAATGTGATTCCATCATTCACATACCCCACTTCAATGCCAAGAAAATAGCTTAGAGATCCCAGATCTTTTATGCTAAATATATCGTTTAGATGCATCTTGATATCCTGAATTCCTTTATCATCATCTCCTATCAGAATAATATCGTCCACGTACACCGCAAGTATTATCATTTTTCCATTTTTGGTGTGCTTTATGAACAATGAATAATCATTTTGGATTGTACAATCCCTTATGTCTCAGCGCCCCCATCAACTTGGCAAACCATTCTCGAGAAGCTTGTTTCAAGCCATAAAGGGATTTGACGAGTTGACAGACTAAATTATCGGGATTTGGAACACCTTCCGGGATTGTTATATAGACTTCCTCACACAAATCTCCATGTAAGAAAGCATTGTTGCATCTAGTTGTGATAAGAACCATTTCCTATGAGCAGCCACATCAATTAGGCATCTAATGGTATTCATTTTTACAACCGGTGAGAATGTTTCTAAGAAATCAATACCCCATTTCTGATTGAATCCTTTTGCCACTAATCTGGCCTTGAATCTTTCTATAGTACCATCTTCCCTCATTTTTATTTTATAAACCCATTTGCAGCCTATGGCCTTCTTGCCAGGAGGTAATTGAACCAAATTCCAAGTATGATTAGCATGCAAAGCTTCGAGTTCTTTATCCAATGCTGCAACCCATCTTGGATCTTGAGATGCTTTAGTATAGGTTCTGAGCTCAACTAGTACATCTGCCTTTGCAATAAAACAGTGGACTGTAGCAGGTAGTTGACTAAATTCTACTATATTACACTAATGACTTGTGGTTGGAGTTCTTATTTGAGTTGTACCACATACAAATTCATTGTATATAGTAGGTGGTTTAGTGACTCTAGTACTTTTTCTGGTTGGTGGAGGGGGTGATATAGAATGACCAGAAGAATTAGATGATGTGTGGTTGTGAGGTTCTATATTTGAGCTATGCATATCAAATATACCAGGTAAAGATCTATGATAGAAGGGTACATAGTCAGTAGAAATAGGTAAGAAAATCGCAGGTGGTAATTGAGATGTTGTAGCAGATAAATGATATGGAAAATTGTTGTTCATGGAAAGTACATATCTAGAGATATGTATAGAAAAGAGTAGTGGGATTGAGTACCTTGTAACCCTTCTGTCCTATAGAATATCCAACAAAGACATGAGGCTGGCTCTTTTATCAAATTTACCTCTATGTTGGTTAGAAGTTGATACATAGCACAAACACCCAAAAACTCAGAGATAATTCACATCTCGTGCTGATTGATGAAGCATTTCGAAAGGACTGATGTTATGAAGGACTTACAATGGCATTCTGTTGATCAAATGAGTTGCGCAAAGGACACATTCCCCCCAAATTTGAGGTGGGACAGTTTCCAGGAGGTGCCTGTGTTTTCTCTCCACAACACCATTTTGTTGGGGAGTATAGACACAGGTTTTCTGATGCAAAATCCCTTGTTTCTGATAAAAATTCTTTAACTCTCCTTCACACAGTTCCATTGCATTGTCAGTTCAAACAAATTGAACTTCTGCATGAAATTATTTTGTAACATATGTAATGAAATTTTTGAATATCTGCACTACATCAGATTTAGATACCATCAAAAAAAATCCAAATCATTCGGGTAAAATCATCCACTATAGTCATAAAGTATTTACAACCATTATGAGCAATGACTCGATTAGGACCCCAAGTATCTATATGAATAAGCTGAAAAGCTTTTGAGGTCTTACTAGTACTAGAATGAAATGGACTTCTTGTATGTCTTGAGATAGGACATATCTGACATATGCCATCTAAATTGCACTTTTCTTGACCAAAAATAGATGTAACATGGCTAAGCATGGAAACTGGCAAGTGGCCAAATCTTAAGTGCCAAAGTTTGGTCTTATTTACAATGATGACAGATATGTTGCAAACCATGTTTGTTGCTGCTGTATACTCTTCTGTAACTGTTGTTGAAGTATTATCACCCCTCCTGTGATGCTGATCATCTTCAAGATAGTACAATCCATTCTTAAAGCTACCAAGATGCTGTGGCCTCATTGAAGGGCCCTGTAAAAAACAACCATTATCATTAAACGTCACACTACATGCCATATCCTTGCATATTTTAGGAATAGACACCAGATTAAACTTAAAATCCGGAACATACAGAACATTCTTCAAAACGATATCGTTACTACTACGATTGACTGTTCCTGTGTGAGCAATTTGAACTTGTTTTCCATTGGGTATCGTTATGTAACTACTTGGTGTATGGACAATATCATGTGATGTGAAGAGAGATATGTCACAACACATGTGGGTCAGTTGCACCACTATCCACAATCCAATTAGTACCTGAAGATGATGTGAAGCTAAACTGTCCTGCCATATTACAGAATTTACCTGCCATATCTATAGATCCAGTGTTGTTAGAATCATTAGTATACTTTCCTTTCCAATCAGCTGGAGAATTTGCTGGTACTGTGCAACAGTGAAAGAGACAGCGCCATCATTAGTAGTGTTTGTTGTTTCTTCTCCACCAAACTGTGCAGTATGACCTTGCTTCCTCTCTGTCCTTGAATTTGCAGGATAACCATGAATTTTATAGCATCTATGTACAGTATGACCAGACATCTTACAGTGATCACAAAAATAGTTGTTCTGTCTTTTGGGGTCACCAAAGTTTTGTTTAGAGTTAATTGCAGTTGCAACCCTTATCTTTCATTTAAATTCAAAACAGTATACCTATTTTGTAAAATACAGTTTGCAACCCCTTACTTTCAAATCAAATACAACATGCATCCCCTTCATAATTTTCAGTTATAAAATTGGAATTGAGGTGTTTAATATTATTTTTATAATTTAAAAACATTATAATATTAATGTCATTTATTTATATTTTACTTAATATAATTTTAATGTCAATTATTTTATATTTTACCCAATATATATTAATGTCAATTATTTATATTTTACTCAATATAATTTTTAAATAGTTAAAATATATATATATTTAGAAATTTTATGATTATATCTATAAACATATATTTTGCTTGATAAATATATTTTAAGTATTTTAGCATTATGATTAATTTAGAGTATTACTAATAGAAACTAACTATATTTTTTTCATGTAAAAAAATGCATTAAAATATATATTTTTATTGATTTGAAATTTTAATTATTAATATCAAACAACTCAATTCCAATTTATTACTTAAAATTGTGAAGGGGATGTATGTTGTATTTGATTTTGAAAGTTAGGGGTTGCAAATTGTATTTTACAAAATATGTATATTGTTTTGAATTTAGATGAAAGATAGGGATTGCAAACTGCAATTAACTCTTTTGTTTATTCTGTGAATTATGAGGCCTGAATATGTCCTGGAAATTTCTTCTGGCACCAAAAGCCATCATTTCTTCATTAGATGCTTGTGGAGTTGAAACATTCTGAAAAATCTTTTTATGGTTCTCCTCTTGCAACAACAACCTATATGCCTGAGAAATAGGTGGGAGAGGACTCATGACCAGAATATTTCCTCTTATCATTTCAAAGCCTTCACTCAACTTCATCAAGAATTCAACCAATCTTCTATCTTCTTGAGATTTCATCAACTTCTGAGAGATTTCACAAGTACAATTTGTACATCCACAAACTAGTAAGGGATCCACAGAGTCCAATTGATCCCAAAAGCATCTTTATCTTAGTGTAGTAATTTGCAATAGTATCTGCACCTTGCCTGAGATCAACAAGTGATTGTTGCAAAGCAAATAACATTGTTCCTGAAGCTTGCCCATACCTTTCTTCAAGATTTAGCCAAATTTCTCTAGCCGACTTAAAATACAACACACTCCTAGCAATATTCTGATCTAGGAAACCTAGTAACCAAGAAATCATCATAGAATTGCATCTATCCCAAGCCTTTGCTGTAGCATCAGTTGTGTTTGGTTTTGTGATAGATCCATCAACAAAACCAGTTTTATTTTTCGCAGAGAGACTAATTAACATCGAGCGTTTCCAATCAGCATAACTATTTCCATCAAATTTCATTGATACAAGCTTCATACCAGGATTAGCAGATGGATGTAAATGTAGGGAGATGTAGGATCTTGAGAAGGATCAATCGGATTATCATTCATATTTACCGATTCCGATTTCAAGAAAAAAAATGATGAGGATCTTTGATAAGAATTTGATTTTGAGAAATAATATATGATGAAATTTTGAATCAATTCGAGAATCAACGCTAGTGAAACTTCAAGATCTTACAATCAACAAGAATACCAGAAAATTTCAAACAAATAAAATCTCAAGAAATTCACGATTGAAATAAAAGATAACAAGCTCATTCATGGCGGAATGGATCGCAAGAAAAACTTACAAACGAAATCCAGAACCGCAACAAGGTGCTCTGATACCATGTCACAATTAACGAAATGAACTTGTATATCAAGAACTGTACTGGATCAGACTTTGAATCATAAGAACATCCATTACTCAGCTTAATGGATTACAAGAAACTACAGACTATAAAACTGTAATGTACAAGTTATGAACTAATTCTCTACCATCAAACAGTAAATCAAAGAGATAGAGAATTGAGAGAGATGCTTGTGTGAGGAGAGAGATTATAGAGAGATTTGATTCATTCATCTGTCTAACTACTAATTCTCTAGATGTTTTTTTCTATATGTAGTAGTGGTTGCCTGTATCTTCATTACTCTTAGAGAAAATTGCACTGTGCACCCTCTTATTTGTTTCAAAAACAAATGTGTATCAATAGTATGGAGAACTCAGTTTGCACCCCTCAACTTCAACCTGCCAATTCAGAAAGCACCCTTCGACGATTATTATTAAAAAAGTAAGGGGTAGAATGAGAATTTCAGTAAAATATTAACTAAACTAATTTTTTATTTTTCAGATTATATTAAAAATTGAATTTATTATTATAGCTATAACAATAATATCTTTAATTTTTGAATAATATTATATAGTTGAGTTTTGAATTTTAGTATATATTATTAATGTCAAAAATTAATATAATTCTACCAAAATTAAATTCAAAATAATTTTTTTATATATATTTAATTTAATATAATTATTTCATTTTAAAAGTCTTTGACGTCGTTATGATTTTAAAGTGCATTTAATGAAAATATTATGACAATATGAATATTTAATATACAAGAAATCATTTTTATAAATATTTTAACTTATTTTTGAAATTCCAACTAAAATTTATTTACATTTAAAATAAAGTTCCCTTTTTACCCCTTATTATGTTAATTATAATCTGCAAAGGGTACATACTGATTAGTAAGTTGAAATTGAGGGTTGAAAGTTGTATTTCCGAAAGTTCTGGTACAAAATTGTTTTTTCAACTTGATTTGAGTATGCAAAGTGCATTTATATCTTTCTTTTATCCAGAAGAAAGAATATATTTTTTCCGTTCTTTCTATTCTTTCATGTAGTCGGGAACACACCGTTTAGTCATAACCGAAGTTAATGCAGACCTAATTTACCCAGTTTGGGTAAAGGCGAATCAAATAGAGTGGTTACAGAATCATTCCTTGGGGCCTGGAAATTAAGTAATACTGTGACCAAGGAGGCATATGAGAAAAAAAATTGACATGTTAGTACTTAGTATCATGTCTGGAAAATGGCTTTTGCCAGCTCAGGGGTGGTCGAGACAGAATTGAGCAATATATTCATAAAGCAAAATTTGTGATTAATATATTTGCTTGTGGTGCCTATTGCAAACTTCATTCAGTGGAAGATGTGTAATTTTCAGGTGGGAAGGGAACTCCTATATTTTCTACGTTTTCCAGATATTTCTGCAAAATCTAGATATATGTGAGACTTCAACTCAGTCTTAACATCACATATCCTGTCTTCCAATTCCAGATAGATAATGTCCTGGTTTAACTAGAGTGATGCCTCAGACAGCAATTGCAGAGTCTTTCATCTATAAATTACTCATGTCACGCCATTTTACAATATGATGAATCATGAGAGAGGATTACTATAGGATCTGGGAAGCTATTTTTGAGTAGAGAAGTTCACAGTAAAAGGTTAACTTTCTCAGGAGATCAATTTGGATTTAATTTTAAGATATTTGATCATCAAGATATAAATTTATGTGCAGTCCGAACCAATAATCTAGAACCTCAATTAGTGCTTCCAGATTGTTCGGTAACACAGAACATGATTAAGCTTAGACCATTTCTTGTGACATTTTCTCTGGATGTGGAAATGTGCTGATCTAGAAGGGGTCTTTTGTTTATAATTTGTCTTGGAGGAAGTATAGTAGTTGAATATTTCTTCGAAAGGTAAATACTAGTTTGACATGATTTGACTTAAAGAGATTTTTTATATCTTCGATTCTGTTTACTAGACATATGGAGAACTAACTAATTACTTTTTGTTTATCAATTTCAGTTATCATTGGGACGGCCCTTCAAAATTTAAGTTTGTACTGGCTTTTAGTCTTGGATGCTGTGGTTGGCATACTTGTTTGACTTAAAGAATACACCCTGGAGCCAAAGATGGTGAAAGGTTTATTATGAATCGGCTATTTGAGCTTCAACCAGTGCTATAATGGTCAAATGTCTACGTCGTAAGTCATAAGTTCAAACTCCATAAATAGCCTTTCTTTATGAAAATAAGAGCAAAGCTATGTACATCTTGAACATCGATCTCCAGACTTATACTAGGCAACACTATGTTTTTTTCTATCTAATTATTAACTCCCGGAATGAAAAACACTAGGTGAAATAGAGAATACCCTAGAAAGACGTATTCAGATCGTCTAGACTTTAGAGATTAGAGTCCTACTTAAGTAGTATAATTCTTTAAATACCTGATTATTGTTCTGTGTTGTTTTAAAATGTCAATGAAACTGTACTAATGTCAAAATTTGTTGTTGGGTGCCGGCTAAGATATAATATTATTTGACCAAATCACCTCAAGTTACATGTATAGAGCTGAGTTATGCCGTATGAATTATTAAATTAAGATTATACCCTTGTCAATTATGGGGATGCTTCCTGTATAAATATAGTTGACTAGAGAGTCCTGAGAACTCAGAAAGTTATATGTGAAAAATCTTGCCATACTTTCTATTTTAGAATGGTGATAGAGATGTTTCCTTCTGTGCAATTTGACTCTCGTGGCATTCCTAATCAATTTGGCCATTCCAAGGACTATTGCAGTAGGGAAGAAGTGAATACAGAGAGGAATCAGTGGTATGGAACAGAAGAGTTTGTGCAGTGGGGGAACATTAATTTGTTCCATCAGAATACGATGATTAACGAGAATCTTTCGTTGCCTACAAAGCAGCAAGGTTTGATATTCTCTGCAGAAATTACAAATTTTGATGAGTTGTGCTATGATATTAAGCCTTCATCATCTCAGTTATGTCCGGAAGAGCTTAAAAATTTTGAAACAATCCATTCAGAATTTCAGGAGTTAATATCACCGCAGGAGTCTTCTTCTGGTATTACGATTAATCATGAAACGAAGTTCGGGCAAGCAGATTACGAACAATTTAATCTTCCCAGCCATGATACAGCATGTGCTAATGCTGGAAAAAGATTATCAACTCATGATTTCTTCTGCGTTTGGGTGGAGAGAAGTTCATTCAATCCAGTTCTCCTATTGTTAACAACTTCGAGCTTAGCCATCCATACTCAACTTCGCTTTTGGGCCTTTCTGTAGAAGAACATAGAGATGTTGAAATCATTCAGCATCTTCTAGCTTCTGCTGAAAAAGTAGGGGAACAACAATTCAGTCGTGCAAGCCACCTCCTCAGTCATTGTCATCAATGTTCTTCCATCAGAGGAACCCCTGTTCAAAGAATAGTGTATTATTTCTCCAAGGCTCTTCAACAGAAAATTGACCAGGAAACTGGAAGGAGAACAACAAAGGGTTCTGGAAAGAGGCAGTTGCTTGAGTTACAAGACACATCAATGAACCCAAACCCAAGCCTCCTTGCAAGTTATCAGAAGGTACCTTTCTCTCAAGTTATCCTCTTCACTGCCATGCAAGTGATGATAGAAAATGTATCAGAGGCAAAGCGGATCCATATAATTGACCTTGAGGTTAGAAATGGTTTGCATTTATCTATCTTGATGGAAGCCCTTGCAGCTCGATCTGACTGTCCCCTTGTGCATCTCAAGGTAACTGCAGTTGGAACTATATCGGAGCAGAAGATAAAGGAGACAGGTAAACGCCTGATGAGTGTTGCTCAATCACTGAACTTGTCCTTCTCTTTTAATGTCGTTATGGTAGCTGACATGCTAGATCTCAATGAATCGCTCTTTAAGCTAGAAAGTGAAGAAATGGTAGCTGTTTATGCACCATACATTTTGTCAACCTTGATTGAGAGGCCCAATCACCTAGAAAATTTGATGGCAGTATTTCAAAAGATTAATCCTCGCATTATGATTGTTACTGAGGTCGAAGCAAACCATAATTCACCAGTCTTTGTGAATCGGTTCGTTGAAGCTCTTTTTTACTATGGTGCGTTATTTGATTCTATGGAAGAATGCATGGATCGCGATGATCAAGATAGGATAATATCAGAATCAACACAGTTTAGTCCAAAAATAGCAAATATTGTGGCCTTTGAGGGAGAGGAAAGACGAGTACGCCATGTAAATAGCAATGTGTGGAAGGCATTTTTTTCACGATTTGGAATGGTGGAGACAGAACTGAGCAGAGCTTCATTATATCAAGCAAAATTGTTGGTTAACAACTTTGCTTGTGCAAGTTCTTGCACATTTGAGATGATGGGGAAAAGCCTTAGTATTGGTTGGAAGGGAACTCCAATTTTGTCAGTGTCTGCTTTGAAATTTCTTTAGCTTATAAAAACATTAACACCTATACAAACTACCTCCTTTGATTAACTTCTGCTTATTATTTCATTCCTGATTTATATTAGAAGTGATGGCATACCTTAATTTTGTTTTTAGATGCATATAAAGTTCTGATATTCTTGACTTCCTCGCTAGTAGAGCTTGTACAATCAATTAATGATTTGGACAAACGAATTGAATCAAAAGAAAATTAGTTGTGATGCTATCCTTTTTAATTCTTGTATTTTACAGCAGAACATCTCTTATTTTGTTGGGTAAGAGTGTCCGGATCCTAGTGCTCAAATAAAAATATAAGGAAGAATGCATGCTGAAAGTCATACTGCAGATGTAACTCACTGTCCCTAGTTCTCTTTATTTGAACACTCTATATGCCACTTCAACCAATGCTTGTCAAATCGCAGGAAGAGAACCCGGGGACTTGAAATAGTGTCATGCGAACCAACCTGACTAAAGTTCCTAGTCCATTGCTGGAAAGGCATTTAATAGGTCCTAAAGAATCATATTTTGAGTCAAGTTACAGAGAAGAATGGTCCGAATTTGGCATGACTATTCTCATGTTTGTTCTCAGAGTTGATCAGAGATGAAGGACTTTAAAGTTAAATAACTGACCATTGTCATAAGCTCTAAACTACAATGACTTAGAATTCAAATAACTGATCACTGGTCACAAGCTCAAAGATTTGTATTTTGTACTTGCTAATTGTAGGTTTTGCGTCTGTTGTGTTTTATATGTTGTTCCCTTTTTGTTTATACAGGGACCAGAACCTTGAACCTGCAAACTAGGAGTGAGGATCAGAAGATTATTATTTTGCATTACAATAAACATTCTATGAGTTGAGCAATTCCAAGGTATAATCAAGTACATGCATCTTATCAAAGTACCTAAATCGCTTGCTTCATCTCTGCTTCTAATTTTACAATTTATATATTCAAGACTGCAGAATGATAATGTCGGAGAGGAATTTTGTGTAAACCATCTGGTCGGATGAGCATCTGTATGTGATGTATAAGAATTGGTAAGAGGTTGACATTTTGATCTGCGCACTTAATTTGCATATTTAATAATTTAGTTGACCTGTACATGATGATGCAAACAATCTAAAGGGACAAAACAGAATACTTAGGTAGGACCAAGGCCTGCCTTGTACACAAATCTTAAGAAAATCAGCCACCAAATACAACTGTTCTGTTTTAACTTTGTTTTAAGGATTACTTATTCTACAGTGTTTTTTTTTTTGAGTAATAGTTATTCTACAGTTGAGAAACTATTATCAATATACAAAAATTCCTAAAGAAACTTTGTTGTTTGAAATAATAGGACAAACTATCAGGTGTTGGCGCAGGGAGGGGCGGAACTTTAGGGAGGGCCAGAGTGAGCTCTGGTCCGTGCTAACCTTCCTAATTCAAACAAATTTTAATCTAAAATTTTGAAAAAATATGAAATAATTTGGATCCGTCTCCCTCAAACATTACTATATTCTTGATTCGGCCCATGAATTGAAGTACTGCAGATACAGGCTCAAAGAGGTCTCATATAACGCACACATCTAGCTACATTGCAGTAGAAAGGTCCAGGAAATGTTTAAGAATGACACTTGACATTGTCAAGTTATTGTCATACCAATGTTCCTCGTATTAATTTGCAAAAGTGGCACCTTCTTGCTTTTAATCTCAGCCATCTTCCTAGTATATACACTTAAAAGGTATTTTTGTTAAAAAGAATCAAAGTTAAAGGTGAATGAATAAATGTCTAATATTTTACTTCATGCATATTGTATTTTGCTCTTGAAAGATAACTAAATAGGAAAAAAGCTCCATTTGAAAATATTCATAGTAATACTAAATTGAGTGACATAAATGGAGACACGCTTAAAGTCTTGAAATACCTGTGATCTATTAACTACATGTAGATGATTTGGCAAATGATCTCTGTTATATATACTACCTACTTTACTACATATCTTGACCAAGACCCTCCATATACTATTCGGCAGGTCTAATCCAGCCGAGTCGAGCCGAATATTGCCAGACTCGACTTTAACTCGATTAAAATAATTCGGATTCGAACTTAGCTTCGAGCTCGACTGAGCCTTAAATTTTAAGTTCTAAACTCGGCTCGGAAAAGGTTCGGTAGGCTCGAGTTTGGCTCGAAAACTCGAATTAATTCACTAAATATTAACAAAAACCGAAATATGATCGGTTCGACTCGAGTTCGGCTCGAGTTCGACTCGAGTTCGGGTCGAGTTCGACTCGAGTTCGGCTCGAGTTCAACTCGATAAAAAAATAATATATACAAAATATTAAATATTTACAAAAAATTATTTATAATAAAAAAAATTAAAAAATAATACAGGCTCGATAAGACTCGCAAATCTTAAGCTCGGTTCGGTTAAAAATTAGAAAAGCTCGAGCTCGAGCTCGGCTCGATTATTTTCGAGTCGAATTCAAATTTTTTACGAGCCGAGCTCGAGTAGCTCACGGACAATTTGGTTCATTGAGGCTGGTAACTATATTGTCTCTCATCCTCGGTTCTCTAACCATTTAGTTGTAAACAAATGGCCTTATCCTCCTGAACTTATATGTTGGTGTCCGGTTCCTTATGTCCCGGTATGCCCTAAAAAAAATGTATTTGTATGATCATGAGGCATGAGCTACCAAGCCCCCGACCACCACTATTGAAGAGAGATGTGAAAATTCTCACGCCGCTATCCCGGACATGAAAACTCATGCAAGAGAGACCATTTTCAATAATAAAAACTGAATAGCAATATTGCATGAGCCGAATTACTGTTTCATTTGTTTTCTACATTCGATTATGTACATGATCATAAACACAGTTAGACAAGTGAATTAAGGCCGAAAGTATTGTAAAGAATAGATATGGTGGGAGTGGAAAAATTTGAAATTCTCAATTTTATTCATCAATAAATAGCATTTTATATGTGCCGAAACATAACAGAATATCAACTAGACTAAAAAATCGAATTATTTCCCCTTCTACAATATAAATTTAATTCCCGGCCATTTGTCTCAAAATTCAATCATATTATTTAAGAAAAATTCCACTTACATGAGTTAGTATGAGAAGGTAATGAATTTTAGAAAAAATATCCCAAAATTATTATTTAGGTAAAAATGACACTCTATTTCAATTTTTTTTTAAAAATAACTACAATTTACGAATTTAGGATTGAGGATATTTATTTACCCTAAACCCTAGCTTAAATTCTAATTTAATCTAAAATGTATCATTGAAGTCTGGATTGTATGAAATTTTTACAACAACATTTCTTGTCCACAAATACTTCGGTACTTTCCCTTTATACCAAATCGCATCCTCCCAAAATTTTCTGAAATTAAAATGCAGCTACTACAACTCTCTATCCCGATCTCCTTTTTTGAGCACCATAAAAATACACAGAGATGGTACAAAATATAAAAAGAAAAGTATAGCAA
The DNA here is from genome assembly GCF_009905375.1 of Apium graveolens. Lineage (NCBI taxonomy): Eukaryota > Viridiplantae > Streptophyta > Magnoliopsida > Apiales > Apiaceae > Apium > Apium graveolens. Next base: position 8,869 of record NW_027418868.1, on the reverse strand, counting down.
AATAATAAAAAGAAGGAAACGTGTGAACTTACACTCTGTAACAAATCAGGTGACGGACAACTTACGGTGAAACTGATAGAGGCATCTAATCTAACTTACGATGAAAATTATAAAATGTTTATGGGTGTTTGTAAAATAATCTAAGTCATATTTATAAATTAAATTTGTGGTTTTAAGGGTGTTTTTACATTTTATATGTAAATTTGTGTAAAATGCTCTTCATGTGAATGAGAACAAATTTATGAAAAAATTGATGTTAATGGTATTTTGATTTTCTTCAAAAAAAATGGTATTTTGATTTGCCGCCTTAATTCTATATTTAGTATTATTTTTAGTTTGTGGGCCCCAGTGCCCTAATGTACGAAGAAACTGAAATTTGAGATAAAATTCTGAACTTATTATTTGATAAAATGATGAAATCTTTTCATCGTAAATGGCTCAGTTATGACGAATTTAGTGCAAAAATCGTCACAATATCCTAATTTGTTATAATGTTTGGAGAATATATGGAAAATATTACTAATTGGTAAAATTTGTTGTAGTAATCAATTAAATTTAGGCGTGCCAATTCGTTCGTGTCGTATACTTCCGTGTCGTGTATTTCGTGTTTCGTGTACTTGAAAGCTAAACACAAAACCGACATGTTTAGCGTTCGTGTTCGTGTACTTTCGTTTCGTGTCATTTCATGTTGTGTATTTCGTGTTAATTGAATATTAATATATTTAAATATAATATTAATATAAATTAAAATATAAGATTTTTAGGTAAAAAAATTATAAAATATAAAAAATATATATTTAGATCTCATATCTATACAATATAATGAAATCAAATAATATTTTAAAAATAAATATGCATACATTTATTATAATTCTACATATATTCAAAAAATATTAAAATTTAATTATAATATTTATTTATGTCGTATACTTCGTGTCGTGTCGTGTACTTGAAGGGTAAACACAAAACCGACACTAAATCTCGACCGTGTACTTTCGTGTTCGTATATTTTCGTGTTGTGTACTAAAAATGCAAACATAAACATTAAATTTTCGTGTCGTGTAAGTCGTATTGTGTCCAAAATTGCCGGGTCTAGTTAAATTACACACACTTAATAAGCCGGATTGGCTCAGTTGTTCAAAGAGGTGATAACTATCATCATAGTCACATGTACTACAGGAGAATTGATGATTATGTCTCATGAGTCAGAACTACTTGTCGCTTAAATGCGGTTTAACTTGTTTCACGTGCAAACTAGAATTGATGATTATACGTCCTGAGTCAGATGTTGTCACTTAAACGCGGTTTAACTTGTTTCACGTGATTTACAGGCTATTGCGTGAGCCTGTAGGATTTACCCTGTACACGCTCAAAGGAGAGCGGTCGCGGATTATCTAAAATAAAAAAAATTGCACTTAACAGTGTGCGAATTGATACCTAATACGTTACCTTATCATTTTAGTTAACATTTTTTTTGTCGGTTCTACGTGCAAGCAAATAAGTTGTATGAAAATATAGTTTAGGATTTTTTTTTAAAAAAAAATTATCATCTAAGCGAAAAATATATAAAAATGTTCACAAATATTTAAACAATAAAGTTGAATGATCGAAAAGGAAAAATTCATCAACCGAATTAACTCTGCTCTTCATAACGATGCGAATTTTTTTTATCAGTCTTAACATTTTCCAGAATGTACATTTTTACCAAAATTTTTAAAAAGTTACTATCGAAATTATATCCATCTCTACAAATATGAATTTTAGTATGAAAACAGAAATACAGAAATTATTTAATGATAATGAAAATCTACTTGATATTCAAAATTAGATAGAACTCATTTCTTTGGTAAAAATTTAACTTAGCGAAAATGGACTATTAAAATACAAGCTCGCCAAGATTTACTCGTGTAGAGGGTTTTCATAATCTCCTTCTATATATTAAAAAGAGGACCAGAATAAGTTGAGCCATTTTAATATCAGTCAAATTACATTTTGTCCTTTTATTTTGAAAAAATTATAAAAATATCATTCTCATATAATTTATGTTAAAAATATATACAACATTGTATCTCCTAAAAATCGAACATTAGACTTTCTACTCAAACATTTCATGTGATTATCATTGCGCTACCTTACTTCTTAAGTTAACTTTAAATTTTTTATTAGATAAGTTACATCCTCTCCTTTATCAAATTCGTTTTATTACTTTAATTTTTAAGTAAATAAAATGTTGTTATATTATTATGTGCCTCTTTTTTATTTAGTTTTTGTAGTTTTATTATAAATTTTAAAAATGACACCAACTCATATTTGTTTCATTCACCTCATATTCATTTCCAATTTGTTTCTCTCACTTCACATTTATAAATTTTCTTAATCAACCCTATATATATATATATCAGGATGATGTATATTTTTTATATATTTTATTAAATAAAGTTTTATAAAAATAGTATTTAAAAAACTTTAATAATTTTAAAATAATCTATAATTTTATTGATCTAATTTTTTTACATTATATGTGATATATATTTTAATTTTTCATTCATTTACATTATAAATCAGTTTTAATATTAAAAATATGAGATATTATCAAATTTTTATATATTACGAATTAGTAGATTATTTTTTATTTAAAAAAATATACTAAAAATATAAATTTTTTATTTTTAATTATTCCCCACATCCCCGGGGGAATCCCAGTTCTGGCGGAGATCGGTAATGAAAAAATCCCGGTTTCGGATTCGAGGTGTGTTCGGGGATTATCAACGGGGATAGTAATCACGACCCCGAATTGACCCGATGCATATCCCTACAAATAATTTCAAATATTTTTGTTATGATGATATACTTTTGATTTTTTTTATTATGTAGAATCACGTAACTTTCAATAAATATCTAATCTTAAAATTATCGGGGGTAAATTAAAATCGAACTGTACAATAAAAAATAAATTTTCACCATTAAAGTTATCTAATATCGTTTTAATAGTATGTATGAAAAAAAAATTAAGTAAATTTAGTGAAAAATTAAAATGATCATTTATCATATTAAAAAATTATTTCTATATAAATCCAAAATCGTTCGAAATAATAATTTAATATATATGGAGGCCGGTCGCACGGGCTTTTACGCTCGTCTCTTTGTATGATTAAACTACCTCCCTTTTTGTCCATATTCTTAGTCAAGCACCCCTTTTGGCTGAAATTAATGACTTTCCTTTACCATTATTCCAATGACATTCAAATGTAAGAATACTTACGAAACAATACTCTGTGCTCGGAACGAAACTTCCATAAAGCCGGAACAATCAATCTTAACTTCATTATACATTTATATTATTATTCACCTTCCTAATATAACAATATAATTTATAATATCAGTGTAATTTGGGGAGCTAAATCTTCCCTGCCTAATAAGTTACACTTAGGATATATGGGGCTTTATTAGGGGAATAAATTAGTACATTAAATATTGCATACAAACCAGCAAAATCTTTACTGTCATTTCAATATTATATCAAATCAGGGAAACTTCTGCATGAACGTGGCCTTTTTAGATCATATTAAGTGAAGAATACTAATTAAATAACTTAGCAAAAAAGGATGATTTAATAGACAACAACTAATCTAAGATAGGAGCAATGTTAGCTAATCCAAATTTTACATCAAAATATTTTTAAAATGATATGATATAATACGTGTCATAATTTAGTTCGTGAAAATATATGAATGTACTGATACATCCTATCTATATTAAGAATAAAATAATTATTTATAAAGTGTTTGGAAAAAAAATTGTAACAATAGATGGGGGCTGTGATATTTTTACCATATATAGAGACCTCTGTGTCCATCTTACATCTTACAACAACCTACTGTACCGTGAAATATCAGTATATCACGTGTAGATATGATGCAGCAGAAGATCATCAGCCTTGTAATTCTTTTGTCTCTCATTCTGTCTTCTTCTCTTTCGGTTGCAAAACAAGATTATTGGCCCTGCCCTCCTGAGAGTATTTGCTGTTGTCCGGATCCTTACGTTCCAACTTGCCCTCCTAACAAAGATTGTATGTGTTACTACTACAAGCCTCCCCCGACACCAACACACCCACCCCCATCACCAACATTGAAAGGAGATCTGGAAGTTGGTCGCTTAACCCGCGCTATCCCATGTTAGAAAACTGAGACCATTACCACTACAGGCAAATAAATACAAATTATTGTATGCTTTTGAGAAAACATGTCTTCGTAATTTTGAGAGATGTGAAACTGGAAATTCAAATTCATTTGGTGTATGTCATTTTCAAATTTTTCCAGGTAAAAACAGATAGAATTTGTGTTCATTCTCTATTATTAGTTAAGTTAGTCCGCGGGAGAAAGATTATTGACGATTTATATGTATCTCATTATTTGAGGATATGCACAGCATCTTCCTTAACTTTCTACTTTTAGCTTCTTCAAGTAACTTTTTTTACTTTTTATCTGCTTCTTTGCTAACAGAGTATTTAAGTTTTGATGGTATTGAGATTTAGGAGGTTATAGTCGAAATCAGATTATATATGAAAATTTGAAAACTCTGAGTCCTCCATCTCCTATTCTGTGTTCGTGGAAATGTGTACTATTGGCATAATTTGCCCATAAAAGCCCTTAATCAATAGTAAAGTCCAAAGGGAAGGCACATTCCGTTGGCCTATTATTCGAATAAATATTAAATTGCATTTTATTTATTAATTTTGTAATTTATGTGTTTATTTTCTAACTCCTATACTAATCAGATTAGGTTTATTTGATCATAATGGTGGAGATTACAAAATTAAGATATATGTAAGTTACATTTTATGTTTACCCCTATATAAGAGATTTTGTCTTCTTGATTAAAGAAGAAGGAGTCAGAGAGAAGAATCTCACAAGAACTTGAGGTTAATTTGTTTTAAATATTGTTAGAGAGTTTATTGGAAATAGAAACCGTATTTATTTGATTCATAGGAGGTGGATCTCAAGTGCTTAAGATCACCTTGATTCGTTGTATACCGGAAAACAGAAGTCACAACACCTTCAAGTACCATGAGAAGGGGTTTATTGATTTTAAGAATAATGTGATTTTCACGTGTTTCGATTATTTTCTGATATTTTCATTAATCTAATTTTGATTTAAGGTAATTCTCGAATTATACTCCTACAAGCTTAAAACAGATAAGCTTAATTATATCAATTAGTTTAATTGATTAAATAATTTGTTCGAATTATATTTCGGGAGTATAGTTTTTTTAAGACACTGTGATATTGTTAGTCTCCTGATTCATGGTATCTTGTTTAACTTAGTTGCTTCATTGTAATCTTATGATTTATTGGGAAAAAATTAATCAAAAGTGATGAACTTTTTTTTTTTTAAAATTTTGTTCAGGATGCTATAATTTGCTTGTATGGTATGAAAAAAAGGCCATGTTATATATATTGATATTAGTGATTTCCTTTTTCATGTCTTGTACATCTATTTGAGATTAACTAGATGTATGAGTCATCATGTATTACTTGGTGCTACTTGGGTTATTTATACACACAGATAACATGAAGACCGTCGATTTTGTCATCCCACTTTTGAATCGGCCATGATTGCGTGTACACTTGTTTGAATAAATGATATTTATTTTGCTAGAATTGTATATTTTTTCATGGTTACGATGTTTATGATTACTAGTTTTTCTCATGTTAATAGCTTATAAATGGATATAGCTTTCATGTAAGTTATATACTTGATTAATATTTTATTGTCAAGTGAGTGTTATTTCGGTTTAAAATCTGGCTGGGTGTGCTAAATTGCTCTTATCTAGATATTTTACTGTATCTATTTTGTAAAGAAAAACTTAATAGTGCCCCATGACAGGGATAAGATAATACTCACGATTCACGAATAGTATTTTCATCCGTAAAAAGTAGAGTGGTTATTTAAATAACTTAAATTGTCCCCAATTTTTTTGTGGGTGCAACCAGCTTGCATTTTTTTAATTGCTTTTATGCTTGACATGCGGTTATTTTTTTTAACCTTGTCGTTTAGTGTTATGGTAATATTTTTTTTTAATATTTTTTTAAAAAGATTATTTATCATTTGATATGTTCTAATTTAGTTTAATAATTAATTCAACTTGGGTACGAAGGGCGCAGTTCATGAAAAGGTTGGAAGATCTGCCCAAAGAAGATGATAGCCATGATAAAGTTTGAATGACCTGGTTTATAAGTTGACATTGGATTAAGTTTTGTTGGGTTGCATGCATAATTTCATTTGAGGTGGTGTTATTTCTGCCAGGTGTACCATTGGTTTGGTGGAAAATTTTGTACGTGATTTTATATTAGCTAAAAGCTGTCAATTTATTTTTTAGATTTTATATTTTAAACTCGCCGATTTAAAATGATCGTACATGTAATTGATGGTTTTATTTAATTGAGCATATTTAGAGGTTCGGCCTGGTTAATATGTCTCAGAAAAAAAAATTAATCGAGTATGCATGCGGACAAGTTGTTATAGGATATTGTGGTGAGAGGCTTCGTCACTTTTGACAGGCCTAGTTCAGCTTTTAATTATTGGTTTTAGTTGATTAATTAATTAATTAATTAATTACTTGTTCTAAATAATATGTGAAATATTCGAGGAATAAAAAAAACTCATTAGACTTGGTACTTAAAAAGTATAGATTTGAGGTCGGCACAAAATATTAATTTTTCTGATTGGATTTGTACCTCCGGTTAAATTATTATTTTTTGTGTTAATGTGAGTATACTCTTATTATGTTAGTCTAAGAGATACCTAATACGACAATATTGATATCAATTTTGTTTGTTGATAATTGAATTAAACGTGGGTTAATTAACCCTAACACATCGGGTGATCGAGAATCACCGAATGTGGGTTATTTAATATTATATTTTTTCGTGCATTTGTGATGACGGGAGTTAGGAACCAGCTTATTGTTTAGTGATGGACATAAGACTGATGAGATAGTGCCTAATACGGTGACCCTTGCGGTGCCAAATACGGCTGTATCGGTAACCGCTCATGCGGAAAAATTGGAGAAATTCAGTCAGTGGGCTGATTTTCAAGAGGTAGAGAAAACATTGTTATTCTACTTGACCACCTTAAACTTTATGAGGTTAATCCAGGATGAACCTAAACTGAAAGAAGATGAGTATGATGTTCAGATTATTAATGTAGTTCAAACGTGGAACCTTTGAAATCCCTATATTGTGAGGGTGCCTTGAAAAGGTTCGTGTACCCGAACAAAAGTGAGTGAAAAATTGATCTAAATATGGTTGACTGTATTTTTATTGAAAATGTGCCTAATAGTATGATATATAAGTAGGTCCAGTTTGTCGAATCGGGCACGTGAGAAAAGACTCAGATTTGGTGAAAAATGCTGAGTCTAAATGGGCACCAAAATCAATGACTTCAAAAATTACGGTTAAGTTGCTAATTTGAGGACGCTGAAATTAAGTAACTAGATCAAAATGAATTTTCAATTTGAGGACGCTCAAATTTGATAAATTAAAGAATTGATATTTCTAATTTTTGGGATACTGAAAATTGGTAATTTCAATTATGAATTAGAGCATTGACGTTTGGTAGAGTATGTAATATCCCGACGAATTATAATTAAGTAAAATAAATTTATGTGCTTATATTATTTTTACAAGTATTATGCATATTATAAAATATTTGATTAAATTTTAAATTTTATCTTGTGTATTGTTGGTTTGCTCAAATATGTCGAGCTCCCATAAAAAAAATTAAAAGGGAAACAGACCGAAGTGATAGGACGAGGAAGACAAAGCCTAGTAGGAAGGAACATTGCACTTGAAAGTGAAAATGTTGCCTTGAAAATAAAATTAGTAGTAGAGCTCTTTTTATAGAGCAAGTATCTTGGTTAGTTTCACACCTTCTTGATGTAGGACTAAGTGGATGTAGACTAAAAGCTATAATAGCTTTCAAATCTAGTATGATTTTTAAGTTTATTGCAAGTCCCATTATATAGAGTTGAGAGAAGATCTCTTGCAAAACCTTCCGGATGTAGGATAAAGAGAATTATTCAAAAGTAAAGATACAAGTCATAGTTGGTTTATTTTGAAGTGTTGGCTTCATAGCCTTGGATTTTATAAAGGAAGAGATGTTACATCTTTTATATCTCATCAATGTGGGACTTGGTAAAGTCTAGTTAAACCTTAAAACTCTAATTTTTACTTGATTATGAGAAATTATCTATTTCTCTTTAAATTAAAACTTTAAAACCAAATTTAATTGGCTATATTGAAGGCAAGAGAAAGTTTTAAGTTTTCTAAGTAGAAACTAAAGCTAAGTTGGGTATATAGGCATTGGAGGAAGGTTGGTCTCATTCTCTAATCAATGTGGGATATATGCATCTTAGGTAATAAAAAGGAGATTCACAACCCATATCGGCAAGAGGAAGAAAAGAAGACTGAGCATATATAGAAGAACTGACTATAAAATTTTAATAGTAGAAGTACGAAGATGATGAGCTAATGGTGTGAGTTTTAAAAGGGTTGATATATGTTATTGAGTATATGTTCCTTGTTAACTTTTATTTTTTCCCTACCTATCTTGGTACCACATTGAAAACGAGAAGTGAAGTATATTAGAATAAATAGAAAGGTACCATATATGTAATGTGAAAAATGATAAATAGAGGAAGTCATGTGATAGTTTTTTAGCAAAACACGAGTGTTAGGTTGAATTTCTTAAACTATATTTTTTTCAACTTCCCTATCTAGTGTACCACATCGAGGATGTAGGAAAATAAATCCTTACTTTCCTTATTAAGTTGTATAGTTTCCTAAATAGAACTATCGCTCGGTTGTTT
>NW_027418867.1:0-106344 GCF_009905375.1 Apium graveolens | reverse complement strand
AAATACACTTTTATCATTACCCGATCAAATGTAACTTTTAATGTAATCAAAATACAATAATTCTCGTATAAAACTATAATGATTTCAAGTCTAAGGACCGTTAAATTATTATCATAGTGAGATTACTTATGACACAACGGATATGTAGAATCTCACATTAGGTTTGTTCAGCACCCTGTACATTAATCTGCCTATGTTTTTGATTTTAGTAATACTATATCTATGATCAATGAGATATGATCATCAGTCAACAAACACACCAGTTTTAATGCATTATTATTGTCCCTTAATAATAATGCTCAACTAGGGACCTTTAGGAATGTTGATACTATTCTCATTATTTCATTTCTAAGTCGCGTACTTAGAGATATAGAATTTATATCATATTCTAAGTATATTTATTAATCTAAATTATATCGCAGTAATTTAAGACATAATAAATTATAAATGGAATAAACGATAGAACATAAACATTAATAATCCAAATATCTTAAACTAAAACATTATAGTGTTGTATGTAGGGCACAAACGCTAATATTTGATATGATAAACTTCACGACATAAATCTTCCAGACTTCACGATACTGAACTCAGAGAAATTCTTGCAACTTATTGACTTCAAAAGTCTTCGTCCTTCAATTTGCTACTTGAACAATCTTAATTGAACTTCTACTAAATTGATTCATTCTATAACTATTATATATAAGACTATTGCATAGAAATTCCTAAGCTCTTGTAGCATTTCGAGTTGCTAGAAGGCAAACAAGATATTACAAAAGAAACCTATTACTAATTTAAATGGTTGAATTTATTTGGCCATGTAAAGTGATATTGTACCTTGAGTAGACTTATTGATGGTATAGATATGTTTTGTACCTAACATAATACGAATTGTAAAGTATTTACGGTGATGCAAGAGATTATTGACTAAAACTTGATACAGATTATCATTTGCAAACAACGTGACACAATAAAATTGAATTCAATCACAATGCTTGAATTATACAATTGTATATATATATAGTATCATTTACAAATAATCTAAGCTAATTTTTAACACTACTTGAATTCTTCAATTGGAATTGTATTGTTAGGAACATCATATCTGAACCATTTAACTTCATCATCTTGGTCTTTTACTTATGGAAAGCTTATGTCATGTGCAAACTGTCCATTTATATCATCTTCACCTTGCATTGTTCTCGTCGTGTGGATCGTCGAACTCTAATGATAGCCTCTTGCTAGATAATTTATATATTTTTCAACATGATCTTGAATGTAAAATACTTGATGAACTTGTGTTAACATAATAAAAAGGTCATTTTTTTGAGACTTGCTATAACCTTGCAGCTCAAATGAAAAATCCAAGATTTGATGAACACCGATTTTCGCAAATGATAAATAATGGTGCAAAATATATAATGTACACGTAAACACGATATTTACCTTATTTAAAACATATTCCAGTTTCAGGACAAGGTTCAACTGCTCCCAATGTAAGTTTTATTTTTTGGCAATTACATTTGAGAAATTGTGCTACTTTGATCGTAGCTATAGAATCAATGTCTGCCATTGGAGATTTACTGATCAAGACCTGGCAGGACACTGTCAAGAGAGTTCCGCTCGAGCCATCTACAGGAGAAGAAGGTCCGTCCGGAAATATTGTGAATCCATACGGCATAAGCGGTAGACCATTTGGATCGCCCCCACGTAGTATCGCATCTATAGTCCAAATTTCGGTGGATGCAAATACAACGTGGGATGCTACCGGATTACTCCAACTTTCTTGGAGTTCTAGCATATGTCCCCGCCTCGTCATCTATAATTTTTTGATATCAGTCCCTCTTTTATGTTTTAATCTTAATAATGGAACAATTAAGAAATTAAGAGAGATTTGTTTACTTACTACGTTATAAATTGAAACACAGTTGCTAGGTTCCTCGCCATAAGGTATGCGACATACAGGTTCATATTCATGTCCGCTGGCAGAAATGTCCCACTGTTGATCATTGTATATATCAATTCAAAGATTATGTTAGTGATTATCTTCCACATGTAAAAGAATATTCATGGTGATTGAAAAAACTTTAAGAGAATCTATAACTTAGGGAACATGCAATATACCGATAAAATCTCTAAAATCTGGATGGTATTCAATCAAATATTTTGTTTATCATTCCTCCCTGCTGAATATCCATAGATGTTTGCGGTAATTAGTCTAAAGAAGTGCGGTTACAAATATCAACTTATGCATCTTAGATCTATCTATGTCATGATATGAAACAAAAAAAACTTAAAAAATAAATTAGAAATATATCTTAATCACATTACATAGATAAGAAAATTGAAATTATTATACTAGTTCTATAATGCATATTGCTACCAAAATTTTGGTTAAATTTATAACCTGTATAAAGATGAGGTTGATTAAAAAGCTGAGTGCATACCTCCTTCCGATGTTTGTAGTCACGTAGGGTAATTAAACACCATGTTTGGGGCAAGTGACAGCACAAACGAAGTAGCAACCTGAGCCGAGTACCCGTTGGTAGGCCCGGATCATCCATGGCCCTTGTACTCATCATCCTAACATCACTGCCGAAATTTCCTTTCACTTCAGTCCAACTACCAGTGCTTGAACCAGTAATCCCAAAAGTAAAGTAGTTCACCATTCTCTCGGCAATCATTAATAGTCCTCTTCTTCCTTCCGGATTTAACTTTACTGTGAAAAGACCATAATTGCATTGAGAATACTATACTATGAGAGATAATGAACAACTAGTGGGATATTTCTGCATGCAGTGAAGTTACTAAAATACTAGCTAATTATATGTACTAGCATAATCCAAAATTATATTTACTTACCAAGATTGTTGAAGTCATGAGTACTTGATGGAACATTTGCCGACAAAATACGCTGACACTGTCTCTTCAGAATTGAAACCCATCGCTTGGCTCCAAATCCCAGACCAGAACGTAGTAGCCGTTTGTAAATTGTGCCAACCCCAGTGTAGTCTGTATATACATGCTCGATCCATGTAATCTAGAATATCATAACAATAGTTGTATGTTGGTTATATTACAATTAAATGACTAAGTTAGTATGTAACTAGTTTTAGTATATAAATAGAAGTGTTGTATTTATTCACCTTTGAGGTTCCATCAGACATTCCTTGAATTAGGCAACCTGATGGCCTTTTCTGGCATGTCATGCTATCCCGAGTGGGGAGTATTTATCTATTGAAACATCAACAACTACCCACACCCCCTCGCTATGTTGTGTGCAATATCGGGCGAAATAGGTCCGGCGATTAGGGACTAGTGGTGTAGGAACATGGTATTCAGCAGCCATCTGAAATTTATTTGCATGCATTTCATTGTTAATTAATAAATACTTGCACATATATAGCTATCTACGAACACTTACGAATTAGATCATAAGCATTTATGTGTTAGTAATTACCACTTGTAGAGCCGCGTTATGGTTCACTCCCTCACTTAGTAAATCCAATGTCAAAGCTTTCCCAACAATATCAGAAAATGTAAATGCCCATTCATTCTACAAAAACAAGAGAATTTAGAAATTACAATTTAAAGATTATATATGTACAATTAAATTGATAATAACTAGATAAAAGGAAACATATATGATACTTACCACATCCATTAGAATATTCAGCAATTTCGTAGGGCTCATTAAGACCCTACTGGTATGGCGCGAAGCTTCACATGTATAGGCCTGGTCTCATGGGGCCAAAATTATCAGGAAGTCTGGATCGGTATTCCTCTTCATTTAGCACGCTAGTCGTGCCATCTACACCAGTACTAGAATTCCATAAGGGTTCCATATACATTGACATGGCTTTCAACTCCCCCGCAGCTAAAACTACAAGCTCAATTAAGGATTGCCTGAAGTCATCTGTAGTGGGTACATTGATTGAGTGAACCCCTTTCACAAAACTAGTAAAGCTAGTACTTGCAGGCCCTGGACCTTGATCAAACTGGGTAAGAATTTGCATTGCCCACGTTGGATATTAATGGGAGGTTTGGTAGATTCTGTTGGTTTTGACGGGCCATAAACCCTACAATTCTTGATTTGAGCGACTCCACCTACAAAATAGAATCAAACTATTATTAGGAAAAATGAGAGAAAAAGAAGCAAAATCTAGCCGAAAATTCAAGTTAATGAGCTTAATATTATTAATTGGTGAAGTTCAGTTAATCATACCTCTTTTATTAAGTGACTATTTTCTGATCTCAGGTTATCTATTGTTGGTCGAGAACCGCCACACTACATAGGGAACATGTGTTTTTTCTCATAGCTTCTATTAATTGTTGTTTCCGAGCTCGAAGCGCGTCATTCTCAGCTTGGAGAGCATCGTTTTCATCGCTTTCACATTGGTTCTAGAAAAAATTGCGAGATGAATCCAGTGTGAGTAAAATTGTATGAATATGTAATTTGCAAAATAAATTGACAGCTTATAAAAATGTCGAGGTTGGGTGGCATACAAGTATCAATAAAATAAACAAGGACATATAAATATAATTGTCAACTTAATGCCAACATATACATGTATACACACACGAATCTAAGACACATTGTACATGAGATAGAAAAAAAACCATCAACATAATAAATGTAGAAACAACTTAGTACCTTTACTTGAGTGCGCTTGTTCTGGAACCAAAACTTGACTTGAGCACAATCGAGTCCTAAACGAATAGCAAGCTCGTTTCTTTCAAATCCGTTAGGGTGTTGATTGTTCTTGAAGTAGCTAGATAAAAAAATATCAAGTGAATAAAACATAATGCAAACAAATAAAATGTAAGACAAGAAAAATGAACCTAGTTTGATATCAGGATATACGCCCAAAATGCACTTAGATCTCTCTCTCTCCCTCTTTCCCTCTCTCCCTCTCTCTCTCTCTCTACTTAAATAGTATATGTGTAACTGCAAACTACTAATTAATAAAACTTTTGACTTAGGTAAATATTAGTATAACTATTTGGTAGCAGACCAGCTGAACATGACTAATTGACTATATAATTATATATAATAGCACAAAACTTTTATATGTTTGTAGAGCAAGGGATTCTTACGATTCCATTTCATTGATTTGATACTCGCTGTGGCGATAATTCCTCTTTCTCTTCCCAGTGGAAGAATTGGAGGAGAGGCCAGCAACTCCACTTGGGACACCAGCAGCAGCAGCAACTCCGCTGGGGCCAGCAGCAGCATATCCACTTGGGTCATCACCAACAGCAACAGTAGCAAGAAGAGAAAGAGCAGCAAATTCGTTTGGGACATCACCAGCAGCTACTCCACTTGTGTAAATACCAGCAGCCAGTAGTCCGCTGTGGCCACTAACACACACAGCAGCAGCAGCCGCCCCTTGATTGTTATTTTCACCTCCGTTCTGAATGCTGCCAAGTACTCCGCTTGGGCCTGCCTCCTGTTGTCCTGCCACAGAGTTGTTTTGCTCCATTTCAATCTGTGCATGCCACAACATTAAGCTCATATATTAGTCATTACTTGTGTGCATATATGCATGTACTCTCATCAAATATACATACAAAAGCATTTAAACATCTATCTATGTTTTAGGCAAATAGGTTTGTAGAAGAAGACTTGCAAGAACCATGGCTTATGTTGTTTTATATGTGTGCATGGTTATGAATAGATTTATTAGTTATGTTTGATAAGAACAGATGATATGTGATTAAAAGGAGATAGACGTATTATAAAAAAATTATATACATATTAAAAAGTAAAAGCAGTGTTATTTTTTTATTTAAAAAGATAGCATATTTTTGTAGTTACACAGGGAAGCTATTATCATATTTCTGGAAAAAAATATACATAGATTTCAATATTAATCAATAATATACAAAACTGACTTATAAGCAACTAAAAGTAAACCATAGACGCACTATATACACTAGTAACTGAACTATGAATCCATGAAAGCACAAATTTACACATTTGATTTATGAGAGGCAAAAAAACAACAATAACAATATGTATAACATATCTTTGGTGAGCAAATAGGCTTCCCTCCGTTCAAATTTCAAGATAATAAATTTAAGAGGAATTCATTTCTTTGGTCAGCAATCTGCTTCACCCCATACATCCTCTTAAATAAAAATTTCTTACCAAATCATACAAAAAAGAACAAAACTAATGGAATAAATTTGACTTCAAACATCAAAAAAGAATAAGTGCTTGACTATAAACATAACATGATAGATATGTCTGAAATCAACAAAAGTTTAACCTCTTACCGAGGAAAAAGCAAACTGAATAGAGTTTTATGAAATAGAAGGGTTAAAAACTCGAAAACTAGGGGGGACTATGCAAAAAGAAAAGGAGCTGTAATTTTAAAGGATACTTCAAAACTCAGGACAAACCCCTTCTTATATAGGACGGGAAGAACTCTCTAGAAGTAGAATCTTTTATTTATTTTGATTTATTTGAGATATCATTTATCAAATATATATGAATTTGAGATAATATATTTGAGATAATGTTTGAAATATTTTTTAAACGTGAGAGTGGTACTAGTAAGAATGGTATTGAAAAAGAAGAATCTTATATTTATTTGATTGATTTGGGATATTATTTTATTTAATATCTATATTAAACAGGTGTTTTAAATATTTTCTATATGTGAGAGTAGAATCTTTGATTTACTAGATTGATTTGAGATATTATTTTATTTAATATCTAAATTAGATAGGTGTTTCAAATATTTTTATAAGTGAGAGTAGAATCTTTGATTTACTAGATTTATTCGGGATATTTGTTGGAGACACCTGCTTGAAATATTTTCTAAATTTTTTGAATTTTAAAAAGTATTATTACATAAATATAGAAGGATGTTATTATAATTACAGGAAATTTATTGCATCTCAGTTAAATTTCCAATTGAAAATTCATTTTCTATTTTTTATTAGTGAAAATAGTATATAATCAAGTCGGAGGAAGATTATTTTCCCTTCAAATGCTAGATATTTTAATAAATTATTCAATTTGAATCTATAAAATTTACGTAATAAAATAAATAAATTTGTGACCTAAAACCCATATGAATATTATTATATCAATTACAAGTTACCAATAACTTAACTTTCTTTTTTTTTTATCATAGGTAACCCGCATATCGGGTAAACTCTACGGGCCCACACAATAGCCTGCAAACCATGTGAACCAAGATAAACCCCATTTAGACGACATAATGTGGCTCAGGAGGCATAATCATAAATTCTCCTCCCGCGGGATTCGAATATGTGACCAAGATGATAGTTATTCCTGCTTTAACCAATTAAGTCAACCCCTGCGGGCCCAATAACTGAACTTTCTAAATGAATTTTATAAAAATGTTGATTTTATAAAATAAATTCAGTTGTATATACCCATATTAAATTTAAATATTAAGAAAAAAATTATAAAAAAATATAAATTATTTATATATATATATTTAAATATATGTATAACAGTATATGAAATATTGCATTTCTTGACCGCCTAGTACCGACCGAACTATTTTAAGGGATAAAAATGATCAAGTTTTAAACTCGGTAGTAATTTTAAACTTTTATTTAGTTGAATTATTTCAATTTTGATGTATATGTGATTATCAATTTTTGTATTTTGATTTATGACTTATGACTCATTTAGGACGACACATATTGCGCGTTCGGAGGTTAGTTGAGGAGGTTTGCAAAACTCTCATTATTAGTATGTATATTTTTGTGTGTATATATATATCATGTATGTTAATTTTTACCTAATCTTATGTCTGTTACGAGACTCACTATATATCAATAACATTATAACTAGATTAGTTCGCATATATCAAGATTTCCATTTTACCTTTAAAATATCAAATTATATTTTTTTTAATCATAACTCTCATTGAAGATAATTAATAATAAATCAAAATAATTTAAATTTAAATTTATTTTTTTGCATGTACATTGTGTTTTTTAATTATTTAAAAATGTATTTATTCGATACTGACCGATTAGGCCGGTTTTTGTTTTGGGGGAATTTATATTTTTTATTTTCGCCTAAAGTGTGGTGTCCGGTCAAAAAAATTAAATATTTTATGTGCGAGATTTCTTACCGACCGGTAATAACGACCGTTAGTGAATTTGGTGATCGTATTTGTCCTTTAACTTAGGTCAAATTTGTTATTTTTCCCTACACTACTAGAAAAAGTAGAATAGACATCGCCTTTTAGACATCAGTTGCTGTTGCAACCGATGTAAAAAGTATTGTTTACATAAGTTTTATCCAACCGATGTACTTCCGTATGATAGACATCAGTTTTTTAACCCAAACGATGTTGTAAGTCTGTTTTTTAAAAAATGATCCAATGTGCCTCCGCCCCGTTTTTCCCTTAACCAAATAATTCATTCCCTCTTGAAAATTTACCCTCCCCCGTTTTTTGCCTTGGCAGAAATTCAAGTCTAAAATCTCCCTCCCCTACTTTTCAACTTTACACATGAGATAAATATAAAAATTAAAAATATATATACATATTCTCAATCTCATCTCTTAAAACATAGAAGTATAAAATAAAATAAATCAAAAACTCTCAGCTCCATCTCAACTGTGTTGATTTCTTTGCTTTATCTCCCCCTGCTTGAGTGCTCTTTCTCTTCCTCTCTACGCGCTCTAGTTTAAATTTGAAAAGGTCGTCGGAGTTTGTTCAAATTGGAGTTTAAACCTAAGTCGAAGGTTAAAGCTTGAATTGTGTATGCTTTAAATCCTAATTTTAAAACTTGGGGTTTCAATTTGAAACCCTAATTTTCTTAGTTAGTTGAGTAATTGTTTAAATTGAGCATGTTAAACTTTAATTTAGTTGAATAATTGTTTGAATTGAGCATGTTAAACTTTTATTTAGTTGAATTATTTCAATTTTGATGTATATGTGGGTATCAAATTTTGTGTTTTGATTTATGACTTATGGCTCATTTAGGAGGACGCATATTGCGGTTTTGGAGGTCAGTTGAGGAGGTTTGGCAAAGCTCTCACTATTAGTATGTATATTATTTTGTGTATATATGTCATGTGTGTTAATTTTATCTAATCTCGTGTGTGTAACGAGACTCACTAAGTTACTGATTATGTATATATCAATAACATTATGACTAGATTAGTTTAGATATATCAAGATTTCCATTTTACCTCTAAAATATCATATTTTATTTTTTTAGTCATAACTTTCATGGCGTATGATTAATAATAAATCAAAATAATTTAAATTTATGTTCAATTTTTCTACACGTACATTGTGTTTTTATTTATTTGAAAAACATATGTATTCGATACTGACCGATTAAGCCGGTTTTTGTTTTGGGGAATTTGTAATTTTTTATTTTCGCCTAAATTGTAGTGTTCGGTCAAAAAAATTAAATATTATAAGTGCGAGATTTCTTA
Source organism: Apium graveolens (assembly GCF_009905375.1). Lineage (NCBI taxonomy): Eukaryota > Viridiplantae > Streptophyta > Magnoliopsida > Apiales > Apiaceae > Apium > Apium graveolens. Next base: position 96,902 of record NW_027418867.1, on the reverse strand, counting down.
CCGACCGGTAATAACGACCGTTAGTGAATTTGGTGATCGGTATTTGTCCTTTAACTTAGGTTCAATTTGTTATTTTTCCTTATCGCTACTAGAAAAAGTAGAATAGACATCGTCTCTTAGACATCGGTTGTTATTGCAACCGATGTAAAAAGTATTGTTTACATCAGTTTTACCAAAATGATATATTTATGTATGATAGACATCAGTTTTTTAACCCAAACGATGTTGTAAGTCTGTTTAAAAAAAATGATCCAGTGTGTCTCCTCCCCATTTTCCCCTTGACTAAATAATTCATTCCCTCTTAAAAATTTCCCCTCCCCCATTTTTTGCCTTGACAGAATTTCAAGTCTAAAATCTCCCTCCCTTTCTTTTCACCTTTTTTCAACTTTACACATAAGATAAATATAAAAGTTAAAAAATATATACATATTCTCAATCTCATCTCTTACGACATAAAGCATAAAATAAATTAAATCAAAAACTCTCCTCTCTCTCTCTGTCTCTCCTTGAATGAAGAACAACTCCATCTCAACTGTGCTGATTTCTTTGCTTTATCTCCCCCCACTTGAGTGCTCTCTCTTTCTTTCTATGGACTCTCTGTGTGCTCTATTTTAAGTCTCAAAAGGTCGTCGAAGTTTGTTCAAATTGGAGTTTAAACCTAAGTCGGAGGTTAAAGCTTGAATTGGGTATGCTTTAAATCCTAATTTAAAAATTGGTGTTTCAATTTGAAACCCTAATATATTTAGTTAGTTGAGTAATTGTTTGAATTGAGCATGTTACACTTTAATTTAGTTGAGTAATTGTTTAAATTGAGCATGTTAAACTTTTCATTAGTTAAATTGTATCAATTTTGATGTATACGTGGGTATCAATTTTTGTGTTTCGATTTATGTTATGGCTCATTTAGGGGGACACATATTGCGGGTTCGGAGGTCAGTTGAGGAGGTTTGGAAAAACTCTCACTATTAATATGTATATTATTGTGTGTGTATATATGTCACGTGTGTTAATTTTTAGCTAATCTTGTGTGTGTTACGAGACTTGCTAAGTTATTGATAATGTATATATCAGTGTATTTATGAGTTTTGGTTATGTGATTTATTGCAGAGATGCCAAAGTTTTGCCATGAGATGACCCTCTTAAGTTATTTATCTCGGTAAAAATTATTATTTATATGAAAGTGTTTTTTCTAGATAATTTCCATATTTCAAGATTATTGAATTGATTTTAGAACATGATCTTTATTATAAAAAGCTCATATTTTTGGCTGATTTTATTTTCTCTACCTCATTTAGTTTCTGGTGAGTAGGCACCCTATTCTAGTAAGGAAGGTTGGGGCAGCAACTGTTGTTTAAGCTAGAGCAACATCAGTTCCTTATGTTTTTTGCACCTTGTATTGCAGTAATTTATTTAATTTAGAGAATATATCTGTTGAACTAATGTGGTTGTGTGGTTATGTCTTTCTTTGTATGCAGAGCCCAATGTGGTCGTTATGAAAGCTACAGTGAAGATCATAATATTGTTCGGGAAATGACTGAGATCATAAAATTATTTCTCACTGGAAAGTAAGTATACAAGTTCTTTTAACATTTGTTTCTTTAATTATTTTGTCCACTACTATACTTCACATAAATTCTCATGATGTTTCTATAAAAAGATAGATAGTTTCTGGTCATAATCTTTCGACACAACCTATAAGCTTGATGCATTCAGATCTACCTTAAAATTAAAATATGTAAATGTAGAACAATTATGGAAAAACAATTATATTATTTTCTTGATAAGTGGTACCTTATAACTCAATTATTAAAGGTGTGACAACAGCCATGGTATCTCATCAAGCATGAATGGGATAAAAATGCACTCTAATCGGGCACTCATCACTGGTTTTTTGAAAAACAAACTACAATTCAGATTGAATGTACTTAATAATTAAATTTGACTTGGGATTGTCTCTCCGGTCAAATATTGACAGGGTATTGACATAATGACAACTCTGGCTCATGCTAACTACATGGTCTATTTAAACTGGAGTAAATCTTGGCATTGACATGGTCTGTTTCTATGTTCCCTCCTCGTAGTCTCATAGATATATTAGATTAATCATGAAATGTAACTAAAGTAGGGCATCTGGATCACCAATAATTTATTGAGAGATCACTATGACCATGAACACTTTTATATTTCCGTTTCTTGAATATATAACCTTACAAAGATCATCTTCTAAACAGCTCACAATAAATTTGTCATTGCCATTGTAAGAATAGAACATAATTAATTCAAGTATTTTTTTATAATTCTTAATAAATGAGGACATGTGAGAAAGAATATGCTCAAACTTCATGAATTAAATATTTGCTTTATGTCCGTTTAGCATTTCTAGTGTAACGTTTTTAGGTATCCACTAATGACATTCTAAAACAAAATTCTCCGGTCATTTTTAAAATAATATCACGAAATTTTGAAAAGTTATATTAAGTATGCACAGTAATTTAACCATAAATATGATTAATAGCATGTATACCATACCAGATTGTTAATATTTATTTCATATCCACTCAAAAATACTGGCAAAATATGTGGGGCCCGCATGTGCGGTAATATTTTTGTACTTAGGACAACGCTTTGAAAAGTTACTGTAATGCATGTACCTATGCTATTTTAACTGTATAACAACCTATTATAATAGTTTAACAAAAAATGCTAATAATGAAAAAGAAGCAATCCAAAAATACCATTACGTACCGTAATGTACTTCATTCAAACCATATAAAACTACTTAAGTAAACTATCACACGTCTAAAATTAGGGCAACCACTATATTTTTAATTAAACAAAGTAGTTCACGTTCTTTACATAATATTAGCAATGGAATATATACTTAAAAAGTAATACTATATGCGCTACTCATCAATTCCTGCATGGATTTGCTTCACATTCTCCTCGATTTCAGCTTCAGCTAATAACTAATTTAAGTGTCTATTCCACTTTTTGTTATTGTGTTCTCCTTTACCAATTTATCGATAATTTCTGAAAAAAGTTTTAAACAACCTAGAGCATAGAATCAAAGTGTAAATCAAAACTTAGAAAATAAATATTAACAAAATGGGACATGAAATCAAAGTGTAATAGAAATACCTAAAACATCATAAGCAAGTTCACGAAATCGGATGTTTCCACAACCCGACTTTGACAAAAATTAAGCACAAGTGGCATGAGATAGTAATTATAAACCTCCGACATAAATAGGCAATTAACTAATGCAACCCTAAATTGTTAACTTATATTATGTTAGGCTAACCTAAAACTATTATATTCTTATTCAATCGATGAATCTAGTGTAAAGTAAGCAAGTCAATGGAAATATGTAATTAAATATTACAAGACAGACATTCTAAATAATAGAATAGATGGAAATGTAAATATTATTAATTATATGTCGTTTGCATACAAAATCTTTGAGGTTTCTCTTATAAAAATCTTCAGCAAGTCCAGACTATTTATGACTAAGATTTTTCCTAGCATAAATAGACAAGTATAAGCCTAATCTAAACCAAGTTTATGAGTACACAAATAGAATGTAATATAAGCAAACTTACTCTTGATACTCACATATAAATGGAATGTATTTCACATATGATTATCCATATATTTAGATATTAAAATAATACATGATACTGCTATAATATTATAATAAGAAAGTCGTTTATATGTATAATATTAGATATATTTGATAATGTCATGTGTAATATGATTTGTGTTTAGTTTTCAGATCTTACCTAACATGACAAATCAGTACTTAACTGGAAATCAGCACTTATACTGATGACAGAACTTAAGATATCAGAACTTAAGTAATCAGAACTTAAGTTATCAGAAGATATTTATCAGGAGATAATATCAGGACTTAAGATGATTTTCAGATAAGGCAGGCGGCTGATTGAAAGGAAAGAAGATCGAGACTAAGAAAGAAAGAAATATGCATGAAGAAAGAATTCTATGAAGAATAGAATACTTGGAAGAAAAGATAACTATTTGATATATTTTAGGAAGCAAAATTATATTCCATATCAATTAGAACATTATCTTGTAACTGTGTAGTATTTTAACACAGGCATAGGGTTTACACTAAAAGTGTTATCATTATCGAAGTTATTATTCTTTGTAACCCTAGCAGCTCTCGTGATAATTTGTTCATCATTGAGAGAGGACAGTTCCATATTGTAACAGAGTTTATTGTGTTGAATAAAATCTGTTTTCTGTTACTTGAGTTCTTATATTCGATTTGATTGTAGTAAACATTGTATTCAACCCCCTTCTACAGTGTGTATGACCTAACAAGTGGTATCAGAGCAGATCTGTTAACACACAAACAGTTTAAGATCCAAAAACAATCATGTCTGAAGAAGAAACTCCAACCAAGCCCACCAAAACTGAAGAACCTCCAAAAACCATAACTCATAGTCGATATGAGACTATAAGTGTTCCAATGTTGAAACCTTCTGAGTATTCCATATGGAAAGTGAAGATGGCTATATTTCTGGAAGCTACAGATCCAGAATATCTCGACAGGATTTATGAAGGACCACATATGCCAACCAAACTCTCTGTGGAAGTTGCAGGTCAGCCAGCAAAGTCTGTACCAAAGGAGAAAAGTGATTACACTGCTGAAGATATCTCATCGATTGCGAAGGATAATGTCATGTCAAACAGGATAATTCAATGCAAAACTGCAAGAGAGATATGGGATGCTTTGGAAATAAGGTGTCAGGGAACTGATTCAATCAAGAAGAACAGGAAGACTATACTCACTCAAGAGTATAAGCAATTTGACTCAAAGCCTGATGAGTCATTAACTGATTTATATGACATATTTGTCAAACTCTTGAATGATTTGTCACTAGTTGACAAAGAGTATGATATTGAAGATTCAAATCTTAAATTCCTGTTAGCTCTTCCTGAAAGATGGGATTTGACGGCCACAATAATAAGAGACAATTATAATCTTGATGAAACAACTCATGATGAAATTTATGGGATGCTCAAGACTCATGAACTTGAGATGGAACAAAGAAGCAAGAGGAATGGAAGAAAGTCAAGGACAATTGCTTTTGTGGCCGAGGAGGAAAGTCCCAAAGTTGCTGCCTCAAAGAAAGGCAAGGGCAAGGCTCTCATCACAAAGTCTGATACTGAGTCATCAAGTTCTGATAGTGATGATGACTCAGAAACTGAAAGTATACCTGAGATGGACCCTGATGAGGAGATGATGAAGCTGTGTGCTCTTATGATGAAAGGAATCACAAAGATTGCATACTGGAAATTCAGGAGAGGAAATAAGTTTTCCAGGAAAGGTGCAAGTTCTGATAAGAAAGGTTTCAGAAAATCTGAAGGCAAAGGAGGAAAGTCTGATAGAGGAGATTACTCAAATGTTAAATGCTAAAACTGTGGTGAGAAAGGCCACATATCTCCTGATTGCAGAAAAGGGAAAAGTGACAAAGGCAAGGCTCTTGTCACAAAAAAGAAAAGCTGGTCAGATGCTTCAGATTCTGAGGATGAGGAAAACTATGCCTTGATGGCAAATGCTGATAGCAGTTCTGATACTGCTGACTTAAAGGTACCTCAAACTACTTATGCCTTTCATACTGATGATATTACTGAGTTGAGAAGATATCTTAAAACCATGTTCATTAGTTATAAAGACCAAACTTTAACATGTGAAAGATTAACTTCTGAAAATCTTGCTTATAAAAAGAGGAATGATTATTTAGAAAAAGAGTTAGTCATGTTCCATCAAACTCAGAAAGATAGAGATGATGCTTTTTATGTTAGGGATGAAGTGCTAAAAATGAATGAATCTCTATAAATTGAGTTAGAAAAGGAAAGAGAAATTATCAAGACTTGGACTAACTCTGGTAAAGCAACTTAGGATATTCTTAGTAGTGGAAACTGGAAAGAGGGCTTAGGTTATGGAGATGATAAGAACAGTAAGGGAACTGTAGAAACTGAGCCTATAGTTGTTAAACAAAAACCAAAGGTAAATCCTATTAAGTTTGTAACTGCAAAGTCTGAAATTGAGAAATCAGAAGTTAAGGAGAAAGTAACTTCTGACAAACCTAAACAGGATAAGACAACTGAAGTTAACATCGGCTTAATGACTAAGAAGCACCTTAAGCATAAGCTGAAAGATGTTAAGAATGTAAACAAGGTAAAGCCACCTAGGAAAAATAGGAATGAAAAGGAAGGTGTGAACAAAAGTAACAATTATAAGCCTGTTCCTAATGCTCCTAGAAAAACATGTCATAACTGTGGAAATTCTAACCATCTGGCTTCTTTTTGTAGGAAGAATAAGAATATAAACTCCTTACCCTCTAAGTCAGGAGTTAAGAGTCAGTCTGTTAGATATAAGCCACAAAATCCTTGTTTTCATTGTGGTAGTTTATGGCATTCCATTTATACTTGTAAGGAATATCATAGTTTGTACTATGATTATTATCAAATAAAACCTTCTGTAAAGAAAGTTAGCATTATTCCTTCTAGTGTAAGTTATGACGCAAAGTCTGATATTGTAAATTCTGATAAGAAAACTGTTAACATAAACTCTGATGCTAAATCCGATGCAAATGTTAACAAACTTAAAAAGGCCAAAGGATCCAAGCAAGTCTGGGTCCTTAAAACTAATCATTAGTGGTCTTTGTGATTGCAGGGCAACGAGAAAAACATCCTAGTTCTGGACAGTGGATGTTCAGGACATATGACTGGAAATAAAGCCCTGCTATCAGACTTTGTAGAGAAAGCTGGCCCAGGTGTTTCTTATGGAGATGGCAACATTGGAAAAACTCTGGGATATGGCGATATCAATCTTGGGAATGTCATCATTGAAAAAGTAGCTCTGGTCTCAGGACTTAAACACAATCTGCTAAGTGTGATTCAAATCTGTGATAGAGGTTATCATGTGGATTTCTTTGAAGAACACTGTGAAGTTGTAAGCATATCTACATGCAAAGTTGTTCTGAAAGGATACAGGCATGGTAACATTTATGAAGCCAAGCTTTCAACAAGTATTAATGGTTCTGCAATCTGTCTGTTAAGTATAGCATCAATTGAAGAAAGCTGGGATTGGCACAAGAAACTCTCTCATTTAAATTTTAACAATATAAATGAATTGGTCAAGAAAGATCTTGTGAGAGGACTGCCAAAATCAGTATTTGCTCCTGATGGCCTTTGTGATTCATGTCAGAAGGCAAAACAAAGAAAATCTTTATTCAAGAGCAAGACTGAATCATTAATTCTTAAGCCTTATCACCTACTACATGTTGATCTATTTGGTCCAGTTAATGTCATGTCTATTGCAAAGAAGAAATATGCTATGGTCATAGTGGATGAGTTCATCAGATACACATGGGTGTATTTCTTGCACACAAAAAGTGAAACTGCATCTATCTTGATTGATCATGTCAAGCAACTGGATAAATTGGTCAAAGATTCTGTGAAGATCATAAGAAGTGATAATGGCACTGAGTTCAAGAATTTGATCATGGAAGAGTTCTGCAAAGACCATGGAATAAAACAAGAATTTTCTGCTCCAGAAACTCCACAGCAAAATGCAGTTGTTGAAAGAAAGAATAGAACTATTATTGAAGCTGCACGAACTCTGCTTGATGAAGCAAAGTTGTCAACCTACTTTTGGGCTGAAGCTGTGCAGACTGCAAGGGGAGCATACTGGAGATCCAACCACATCTCAAGAAGCATCAGAATCTACAACAGGCTCTTCAAGTTCTGATTCGTCAAGTTCTGATGGGCCAAGTTCTGATAATTCTGGAAACTCATGTTCTGATATTTCTGGAAACTCAAATTCTGAAGGATCCAACTCAGAAAGCATAATTTCAGGGGGAGCATCAGAAAAAGTTGACGGAGACAGCATGGATCATGGGGGAGCATCCAGTTCTAGAGAAAACCTTCCATCTGCAAGGAAGTGGACTAAAGCACATACACCTGACTTAATTATTGGAAATCCTGATGTAGGTGTCAGAACTAGAACAGCTACATCAAATAAATGTCTCTATCATTCTTTTCTTTCTCTTACTGAACCAAAGAAAGTGGAAGAAGCTCTTCAAGATGCTGATTGGGTGCAAGCAATGCAGGAAGAGTTACATGAATTTGAAAGAAATAAAGTCTGGACCCTAGTGCCAAGACCAAAGAACAGGTCTGTTGTTGGTACAAAGTGGGTGTTCAGAAATAAAACTGACAGTGATGGCATAATTACAAGGAACAAAGCAAGGCTGGTTGCAAAAGGATACTCTCAACAGGAGGGAATTGATTATGATGAAACATTTGCACCAGTTGCTAGATTGGAAGCCATAAGGATATTTTTGGCTTATGTTGCTCATAAGAAGTTTAAAGTCTTTCAAATGGATGTGAAAAGTGCTTTTCTCAATGGAGAATTGGAAGAAGAGGTATATGTTGAACAACCTCCAGGCTTTGTAGATCCCAAATTTCCCAATCATGTCTACAGGCTTGATAAAGCACTTTATGGCCTTAAGCAAGCTCCAAGAGCATGGTATGAGACTTTAGCTCAGTTTCTTCTGGAAAGTGGATTTAACAGAGGGACTATTGACAAAACACTGTTCTACCTCAACCATGGAAAGGACTTACTCTTGGTGCAAATATATATTGATGATATCATTTTTGGTTCTACAAATGACAGACTTTGTAAGAAGTTTGCCAAGCTGATGCAGTCAAGATATCAAATGAGTATGATGGGAGAACTTAACTATTTTCTGGGCCTTCAAGTCAAGAAGAATGAAGAAGGAACTTTTATTTGTCAATCTAAGTACACCAGAAATTTGTTGAAGAAATTTGGAATGCAAAATTGTTCAAGTGCATCCACTCCTATGGCCACTGCAACAAAGTTGGATAAGGATACTGGTAAATCAGTAGATATTACTGATTACAGAGGTATGATTGGTTCACTACTCTATCTAACTGCAAGTAGACCTGATATCATGTATGCTATGTAATAACCCCAAAATTTTACAACTTTTTGTAACCCTTGTGAATAGTGTTTTAGCTGAATGAGAAAACTTTTCACGCCACACTATGTAGGGGTTCTGTTATGGATATTCTGGGATATTATTAGTACTCTATGAAGTATATAAGTGTATGTAAATATCGTCAGAATCCAATTCCGAACACTTTGGTTTTTCCCGGAAATCCACAAGATACGGAGAGAATTGAGTATAAGATAACAGGATAAAAAGGATTTAAATTAAAGGATTATGATAGAGGATCATAAAAAGGAATATAATGTATTGAGAAAGGTTAAGGGAACCTAAGTAATAAGATCCCGGGTATGATCCTTCAAACGATAAACGAGAACGAAAGTTAAGCGAACCGTATAACAGATCAGCGGTCATTAGGCAAACGATTAGGAAGTTAATCAAAGGGATTAATGGGAATGATGTCATCCAACCAATAGAAAGAAGACAAGGAAGGAAGGATGACATCATGAGGATGAGGTAAGCATGACATGGGAAGGAAGGAGGTGTGGTTGAATAAGGACCACACAAATTCAATGGCAAGGTAGTAATTTGCTAAATCAAATACAAATCAAGCCAACCAAGCTAGCAAAATCATTTCATCAAAAATCAAAAACAACCAAGGCATTTGTTCTTCATCTTAGCTCTCGGCTTTTTACATTTTTAAAGGCTAGATTTTTCAAAAATCAAGATCCAAGCATCCTAAATTGGTAAGAAAATTCCCTAATCATCTTTATGCTTAGTTATGGCTATATCATGAGTTTAAGCCATTAATTCTTTCTCTAACTTCTTCATTTAATCAAAGAAGAAGACAATGAATAGTGTTTTCAAGTTTTTAACTTGAACTTTTTCTTGTTTTCTTGAAGATCCAAGCTTTCCTAAGGCTTCTCAAAGCTTCTTAAGGCTTCCTAGCTCCACCCACCACTTCAAGGAAGGTATACCATTTCCAAACCCTAGGTTCATATATATTATAAGGTGATTTTGATGAGTAGGATGTTATTGTAGTTGTTGTTATGATTTAGAGTTTGGGATTTGGAATGGTAGTGTAATGGAATGGTAAATTTGTGGTTTTGATTTAAAAGAACTTAAGAATGATTAAAGTTAAGTTTAAGCATAAGTATGAAGGATTAAATTGAATTGGTTGGGGTGTTTATGATGTGATAAGGATGGAGGATGGTTGTATGTTGGATTTGAGGTTGATTTGGGTTGATTGTGGATGGTTTAAAAATTGGAAATCGCGTAAACATAGCCGTCGTAACGTTCGATTTTCTTTGGACTGTTTTTGTGCATAGCATTAGGACCCGAGAACCCCCTGCTAGATTGTGACCACTGCCATGTTTAGATAGCTCATGTTACGAGCTTCGTTTTGATATGTAGTTCGTTCGATTCCGATTTACGGTTTAGGAGAAACGACCGTTTCAAGTAACGGCGTTTCGCGAACGAAACTTTTTCCCTCGCCTTACTTTGGAATGTAGGTTAAAGACCAAAAAGGGTTAATTAATGTATGAAACATTTATGGTAAGTGTGTTAGGAAGTTGGTAAGACATTCGCGAAGGAATCGCTTTAAAACTCGTAAAGGTTAAATTATTAAAAATGGTGGAGCCGAGGGTACCCGAGTGACTTAAGCGAATCGGTGAGCGCAAAACAAACGTTAGAATCTAAGTTAGTTAAAGTATAGGTTTACAAGTGATTTTGGTTTAATTCCAACTTACTTGTTGTTTATAGGTTATCAGACTCGTCCCGAGCCTTTCTCACCCCCAAGTCGCTCAGGCAAGTATTCTATCCGTTATACTGTTGTTGTGATGTATACATTTGTATATGCATGATCTTGCGATAAATGCATGTTGGTTATTTAGCAAATTCTTGCGATATATTGTAGCATGTGATATGGTATATATGCATGCCTGTTTCATATTCTTGAAATATATATCTGTTGGTTCAGTTGATAATACCTATGCTAGAGAATAGCGGTAACTTGCATATACCCTTAGTATAGGGACCCAAAGGTGAAAATATTTTCTAAAACCGGGAGTCGAGGATCCCGAGTAGATTTTTGTATATATGGATATGGATATATATATATATATATTTATATATTTATATATATATGGTTATAGTTTTCCAAACTATTAATCGAATAAGGTTTATTCGATGACTTTAAACTTTATTTATTATTGAATATTATTTGAATATTCATTCGAAGGCGTATGACTCCTTTTATTATTTATTGAATATTATTTGAATATTCATTCGAGGGCTTATGACTCTTTTATATTATTTATTGAATATTATTTGAATATTCATTTGAGGATGTATGACTCCTTTATTTTATTTAATGAATATTATTTATAATATTCATTCGAGGTATTATGACTCAGCTTATTTTATTTATTGAATATTATTTGAATATTCATTTGAGGATCTATGACTCCGATTAATTGCTGAGATATATTCTTTATTTTATTAAAGAATAAGATGTCAATAATCAAACTTATTTTCGATTATTCAAATAAAGATAATACTTTCATATAAGTATATCTTTGGTTATTTAATACTCGTTTCAAGTATAAGTTTTAATACTTCTACTTCAATTATTTTTATAAAAGATTATTCTTTATGGGAATATTATTTAAATAATAATATTCAGTCATTTTCTAAATATTCTGGGGACTGATTTACTTCATTAAATCAGCTTTACTCCAAACACTCTTTAAAGTGTTTTCGAGTCTTCAAAATGATTTTTAAAGTCAGAGCGGATCCCAAAACGCATTTTTATATTTAAGATCTTCCTTTTTAAGGGGATTTAAATACTCGCTCAAAACCTGGGGAATCCGGCTCTGTGGTGTATTTTATATTCGCAACGAGGTTGCAGTTTTGGTAAATGAATTGATTACTTGCCCAACGTTCGGGAAGTAAGCCCATCTAATTGAGTCGGCATAAGCGACAGGCCGGGGTACGGTCTATTATTGTGTAAGTGGCTGGGTGGCAGTCCATCAACGCGTGAGGGGCCGGGGTACGGTCTAGCGCGAGGTCCTAATGCGGCCAGGGTGATGACCGGTGAGGAATTCATCCATCTACGGTAGAAAAGGTTACTTATTGGTATCTTTGCCTGATCAGCAAGATATCGGGTTTATGCCAAAATTCTTTTCCTTTCCAAAATTCATTGGATGTTTCAAACTCTGTTCATACTTTACATAACAGAGGTTTCAGGAAATGTTGAAAGGGGTATATATATGTGGTTATATATATATCGGGACTAAATAAAGTATCTCATAACTTTTTCATTCAATAATCTTTCAAAGATTGAATCTATTCAAGTCTTAACTTGTGGTCTCATCTATGGGATGTTTTTCTTAAAACCTATAATACTTTGAACGGTGGCAGTTCAAGTAGCTTTATATATGATATAAGTGTGGTGAAGTATTGGTAACTTCATTCCTTGTTTTTACTTATATCTAGTAAGTAATTATCTTGCATATGATAGAGATGCTATTAAGTATCCATTTAGATACTTATATTATTGTTATCACTATACATATTATCTTGCGAGCTGTAAGGCTCACTCTTGCTTTATTTCTTCATCACACAACAACAGTTAGGAGAGATGGCCAGACTCCAGCAGACCCAGCGCAAGCGCGTGGGAAGCACCCCGCGTCTTCCCGATGATGTTGTAGCTGCTATAGCTGCAGAGGTAGATCCATTGTAGTTCAGACCATCTACTTTTGAGAATCAAATTATGTATAATTATAACTTGTGGCAGATAATGGCAATTAACTGTAAATTTATCAAGTAATCATTTTGGGTTGTAATAATTTTAAATTATGGATTCAAAGACTTGTACTTATTTCAATTTCATCTCTGAGACTATAACGGGTTGTGGTGTGTGTTAGTGTGGGGTCACAGTATGAGGTTATTTATTATTAATTAAGTGAAGTGATATTGTGGAAAGAAAGACCGTGACAACCCGGATCCCCGACCCCGGATCTGGGGGTGTTACATGCTACCTGTCTTTGTGCAAGATTTCAAGCAGATCTAAGAGAACCTCACTTAATTGTTGTGAAAAGTATTTTCAAGTATCTTAAGGGTACAGCTGATTTGGGATTGTGGTATCCTAGAGAATCAGACTTTAAGCTAATAGGTTACTCAGATGCTGATTTTGCAGGATACAAAATTGACAGGAAAAGCTGTAATATCCGGGATATATCTTGTAATTGTTTTTGCTAATAGAAAATTATTATATGTGTTCAATATCTATTCTGTGAATTATTTGTTAAGTGTTAAATGTGTTTGGATGTTCAAAAATAATATTAATTGAGTATTTTAATTTTTATATGTCCAAAATAAAATATAGATAATTGTCATATCTTCCTATTTATTTTTATGATGATTTATGATTTTATATGAAATATATGGATTTTATAAAATCTTTTTCCGAGTATTTAAAAAAAAACTATTTTATACAATCGGGAACCAACCGACGTCAGCCGTTTTTACATTTTTATAACCCGAAACTCTTCCAAAAACTCCTTCTTAACCTAATTGCAATATTCCGAGCATTTTCCATGTTTCGACTTTTTCGATCCGGCGTACGGTTTGTCCTGCGCGGGTTCCGGCGCAACATTTTCGATACATTATTCGTTTCGGTAAAACAATAAAACTCATATTTTTGATAAACGGGATCTTTTATTAAACTATCACAATTATCACCTCGTAATACGTGTAACCACGCTCTGAGACCAAGACCGTAGTACAAATTGTACTGATTTGGATAATTATCCCGAAAACCGGTACCGTTTGGATCAGTTTTTATAAATAAACGTACCGTTTTATATACGGAATGATCTAACGGGATACTAATTTTCCGTAATTATAAATAACCTTTACCGTATTTTATTTCGTTCCAGGAATCGTTTGCAAACAGTTAAACAGATAATTATCCAGAGAAATGAACCGTGTTCTTCGTGTTCTTCGCAATCAAACGAAGATTTGAGGACGTTATTGGAATCCGATCGAGGCGTATGAATAGTCAAAACGAAGCTCTCGACGAGACAATCGTATCGGTATTAAAATCATCGAATAAGGTTAATTACTTATTAATTTCGTATTTTCAGATTTTCTTTTGAATTCAGTTTTTAAGCTTAAAGGTTTATTTGAATGTTTTGATGATGGATTATGATTCCTGAGTTTCTGAGGATTGATTTAGGGTAAAAATTCGTTAATTTTGGTCCAGTATTGGGTGAAAACGAGTTTTGGGTTTTGTCCAGTTTTTACTTCGAATTTTTGGATTTGTTCTTGAATTTTTGATTGATTTTGATTATGCGAATAGGTTGTAGACGATTAGAGCTTTATTTTGGTACCAAAAGTATTGATTTTGGTTCGAAAATAAGTAAAAACGATGGTTTGACCGGAGTTAGATTTAAGCTCGCCGGATTTTCTTTGAATTTGGTCGGAAAAGCTGCCTGGGCCGTTGTTACATCGATATTAATCGGCTGGCAGAGATGTTGGGGTGATGTTTAATCGATTGGAACTAATAAATCAAAGAAATCGATTCGAAATAGGCTTGAATTGAGGTCACCGGATTCCGGTGAACCCGCCGGAAACTGGGTTGTTGCCCAGAATCCGGTCGGTGTTCTTGCCGACCCGGATTATTCCTCGTGACCCGGTTGTTGACCCAATAACAACCCGGGTTTGATCCTCCTGAATCCTAAACCCAGTTCTGAAACCTGTTTCTGGTTATTTCTTTTTAAAATGAATTTATAAATTCATTATTCATTTTCTAAAATTCATTTTTAATTCCAAAAATCATTATTTTTAATTCTGAAAATTATTTCTAAATCCAAAAATAAATCTGAATTTGTAATTAATTAATTTTAGTTAGTAATTAATTATTTAATTAGTCAATTAATTTAAATATTAATTGAGTAATTAATTTAATTACTTATTAATTAATTTTAATTAATTATTTAATTAGATTTAATTATTTATAAATGATTTAAAAATTCCGAAAAATAGTTTCGAGCTTTAAAATGTTATCTTAAATTATTTTCAAGGCTCGATAATTATTATAAAATTGTTTTGAAGCCAAATTTGGCCAACCGAACCCTGTTTATTACTCCGAAATTGATCCAACGACCCGTTATAATTCCGAAAAATGTTTTAAAAAATCATTTTGAATACCCAAAAGGCTATTTATAACCCGAGACTCCTTTATAAATGATATGTCATTGATTATTTGACATTTTATGTGTTATACATGAATTGTTGGTTGATTATCGGTCTATATGTCCGGTGTTTACTTGTTTATAGCATAATTTTCAATCCGTTAATCGGATTTGGGTGGAACGAAGGGTAGATAGATTTCAATGTCGTATAGAATCGTATGAGTTAAATATTGATAGATACTTATGATGCCTAGCAGAGTAAGCAAGGCGTAGCAAAAGGAAGCAGGTGATCAGAAAATGGAATCGACATGTAGAAAATACAGCCAGTAATCAGAAAATAGAATCGAGGCATAGGAAAAGTAGACGAGTGATTGTTGAAGAGAGTCATTTGACAAATACAAGGGAAATTGGAATCGATTGTGATAAGGCAAGTACTTCTAAACCTCTCTCAAGATATATTGCAAATATTTCTAAATTCTCTTGTGACATATTGTTAATATTCAAAATAGCTCTGTTTTATATTGTAAATACTTTGAATCTTTCAGCCTTGAACCTGAGCCACATCATTTGATCTTTGAGCCGTAAGCCTTATTTTTTGTGAACCATTTCTTGTTGATGTACCAGATGCTAAACCACACAAATATGATACTACTCCAAAAATATATACCCATCATGTACTGAACACTGGAACAAAATTATTTAAACATACAGAAACTCATATACTCAACCATACCTTGTGACATCAAAGAACTAAAACCTTGTACAAACATTGTTCATCTAATAAACGATTCTCCTACAGGCTGGAGGCCATTTCTTTTATATAATTTGACATACCCTTGTGATACCCATAAATTTTCATCATGCTCTTATGCAAATGTTTTATTGTTGTTGGTTATGATTCGGCTTAATTGAATTACATTGTTTATCATATTGAACTGCTTTAGAATTGGATAGTTTTCTTTATGTGAACCAGATTCGTGGTCAGACCATAATGACAGTCAAGTTAGGCCAATGTGTGCCTTGGATCCAGTAGTTAGAGCAGTGCTATGTGCTTTGCTCGGGGTTAGTGCGTGACTGATCAGCAGCCTAACCTTGGTTTTTAAAACTTAAAATGAATATCCAATTCTAATGATTATTTAGCAATAAATTTGATTCCTCGGAACCATTTCTTTTAATCATTGATTAACCTCAATTATTGTCATTATGACTTGCTGAGCTAGTTAGCTCACTCATGCAAATCTTTTTATGTATTCTACAGTTAAGAAGGATACGGTTGATAGCAAGGTTTTCCCAGTTCAATGTACGAGCTAGGATTCCAGATTATGTTGGATCGAGCTTGCAGGAGCTTATTACAGTAGTGAGATAGTAAAGTTGTAAGAATAATTCCATATCAGTTTTAAATTAAATTAGTTGGGATTTTGGTACGTTATAATAAAAGTTAAGGTTGTGGCTTGTTTTCATACTTTAACTTGTTGCGATCTGTGGTTATGTAAAGTAGGGTCATTGAAATTAATATTTCATATACAGGTTTATATATTGTGTATGTGTTGTGGACCCCAAACTTCTGACCCGGGTTTGGAGGGCGCCACAAAAGCACAAGTGGAAGCTGCCAATTTCTTGGAGGCAGATTGGTTTCTTGGTTTAGCAAGAAACAGAAGTCAATTTCCACATCAACTGCAGAAGCAGAATACATTGCTGCAGGAAGTTGTTGCGCACAGATTCTTTGGATAAAGAATCAGTTACTGGATTATGGGTTAGAATTTTCTAAAATCCCTATTTATTGTGATAATCAAAGTGCTATTGCTATGACAGGTAATACAGTTCAACACTCAATGACAAAGCACATCAGCATAAGGTACCACTTCATAAGGGAACATGTGGATGAAGGTACAGTGGAATTGCATTTTGTTCCAACAGATCAACAACTAGCAGATATCTTCACAAAACCACTATGTGAAGCTACTTTTACAAGATTGGTAAATGAACTTGGAATGGTTTCAGGTTCTTTCTCTAAATCTGCTTAGTTTATGTTCTGATACATTAGACTTTATGATCGGTATTTACAAATATTACTATCTTTGTATATTCTGTGCTTAAATTGAAATTTGCTTAAGTGCTCATTGTTGTTTGATGTGAATTTCTAAACTCTGATAGTGATATGAATGTTTCTGTGACTATTCAATCCAATGAGGATAACTGTGCTAGATGCTGACCTAGTAGTCTTTAATATACTAAAGATCCAATGTTTGAAGTAATTGTTTATGTTGAAATCTTTTAACACAAGCAAATTCTGATATTGAGTTTAGTTAAGTTTACTTTGTGTATCTTATTATTAAGTCAAAAACTAGAATAAATGCTTCTTATCTGTTAAGTTCTGATGTTAGTAAATCTGATGGATGTACTAAGTGCTGATAAGCCTCACTTATCAAAAGAAAAAGAAAAGAAAAGAAATAAATATCATGTACTCCTTTGAGATCTAGAGTAAAAATGTGGAAGGGAAGACCCAAGTGCATTGCTGGTATTAAGCAATATGCATTAGAAAAGCAAAATAAAATTTTTCTTGGTGACTTTTCACACTCTACGATTACTGGAGAAATACTCTGATAACAGCATAAATTCTGATAAGCAGTCGTGACTCACTTACACTGAGAAGCCACTGTAAAATGGAATTTCAAAAGATGCATAAAATGAGCACAAAACAGTTGAGGTGGACTCATGCATGAACTCATTCTAAAGTAGACTTCAGAATAATGACAGATTTTGAGCAAAGTTCTTAGTTATGCCTTATTTCTAAGATGTACTGAAGTGAATCAGACTTTACTCATTGTCTGATATTTAGCTTAATGCACACACTTACACTCCATATGAATGATGAAAATTACTGTGGTGATAAATGTTGTTTTAGATGAACAGTTTATGTGTCAGATTGCATAAATTCTGAGGACAAGTTCTGATGGAAGTTCTGATGATTAAGTTCTGATGAAACCATATCAGTATTTGTGTAAAGAATTACAGGAATACACATTCACTTTTCGAGTTAAGGAGCCATATTCTGATGACTTTTAAATCCTGATAATAATCAAGTGTTGATGCTGACGTGGCACTATTTATTTACTTGGTTTATTTTTGGTCACCTGAACGATAATATTTTTACAGAATATTGGTTAATGTGAGATAAAACAGTCATAATCATTATGGGTTAGTGGTTAGCGTGTATGTCTTGAAACACTGCATGCGCACATTAATTATTATTATATCACGTGCCCATTAACTCTGGCTTTAGATCTTTTACTGACTGTTATTATTACACATCAGTCTAGGGAGTCGAGGGGTCATTATTTTTACTTGTAATTGTTACACATTCCTCGCGTCCCTTAGTATTCCATTGCCTATTTAAATGACTGATCATTCATCAGTAAAACCACATCTATTCATTACTCTCAAACAATGGCACATATTAGTTAGTATTACTGTTATGGCACAGAAACCGTGACTATCTTTCGAAATAGAATAAGTGCTGATTTCCAGTTAAGTACTGATTTGTCCTGTTAGGTAAGATCTGAAAAATAAACATAAATCATATTACACATGACATTATCAAATATATCTAACAATCTCCCCCAACTTGTAAATTATCATAATATACAAGTTCAACAGATATTTGATGATGTCAAAAACATTATGTACAAATGCATGAGAATTTGACTAGATAACTACAACTTATGGTCCTTTTAGCTTTACCATCTTTAACTTCTGATAACAGCTTCAATCTGTATATACTTCAGAATTTAAGCAGTTGTAGATCTTTGACTTGGCTTCAATTTCTGATCTCTTTGATATCAAGAGTTGTTCTGAGATAGTTCTTCAACAAACATCTCTCAGCATACTCAAGTTCATTGACCATCCTCCTTTTAGCATTTATCAATTCAGCTGTATCTTTTCCAGTTTGAAAAATAGCTGCTCTGAGATCATTTATCTTAGCTTTTTTTATCTCCTGGTCTAGTTTAATTAGATATGCCTTGTCAGACTTTAGATTGAATTCCACAGCCTTATAACCCAGAAAAGTAGTTATAATCTTAGCAGAGTTAGGCTTCATTTCGACAATATCACCTTTGTGACCTCTGTACTTGGGACAATATGTGCTGTCAGACTTTACAGAGTAAAGCTTCTTCTGTCTTTGAATTTGAGACTTTAAATAACCTGCAGCACTATCTGTTAATCTGTCTTTCACTTGAAGTAGGATTAGAACATGTTCCAGTTCCTCAAAATACTTCAGTGGTATAGCATTCTGCCTAATCTGGTATACCCTTCCATCTGTCATAAAATATAACAAGATATGTTCTTTCAAAAAGGCATGGTAAACCATTTGTACAGTATCAAGTCGATTCAATCTTTCAAGAGTTGCTCCAACACCTGGTTCACTTAAGGAAGTTGGATCATTGGTAGTGTTGTGTACTCTTCTTTTATCTCTTGCTTCCTTTCCTGTAACAACTCTTGCTTCAAAACCACTTGTTGCAGTCTTCAAAGGTTGAGCCTGTTTAGCTTTGGTGAATCCTGGTAGGAGTATCTTTGAAGGTTTAACATGAGCAATGTCAGAGGTTTCCTTGGTTGTTTGAAAAATCTTCTTATGCATCAGGGTAAGATTAGCATTTTCTTTATCATCAGTTATTTTTTCATCCATGACTGGCATATAAACCTTTACAGGTTCATCAACTTTTTCTTTGTCCTTGGACCTTGGATCAATTTCCACTTGTGATTTGGCTTTGGTTGCCTCAGAATTTGTTCTTTCCTTTATCATAATACCCTTAGGTTTTGGAAATTTCTTTTCAACAACAGAAGCTTTAGATTTTATCTTAACACCTTCTGCTTTGAGTCTAGCTTCTTCTTCCTTTAGACTCTCAAAGTCCATTCCTGGATTTTCTTTAAGAAATAACTCCTTTAAAATTTCTTCATCAAGTTCTAGATGTTCACCAGAACTTATCCTTTTACCAGTATCAGAACTTATTCTTCTCCCAGTATCAGAACTTGTTCCTTAACCCTTGTTAGAGTTTCCTGGTCATCATTTCCATCATCTTTTCCTTTCAGTGTCTGAATAGATTTGCATTTGGACTTAATCACTTTCTCCCCCTTTTTGGCATCAGCAGGTAAAAGAAGAGAGACAAGCAATTCCACTGACGATTGGATCTCATTGAGTTTATTTTGGTGAGAAGCTTGATTCTTCAGAATTTCTTCAATTTGAGTTTGTTGCTTCTCCTGAGTTTTCTCAATGTAGGCCATTCTGTCAAAGGCTGGCTTGAAAAATCTGTTCTTTTCAAGTTTCACATTCATATCTTGCTGGATCAAAGTTTCTTGAATTTTATTCACTTGGCATGAGTTGTCGAGTGTTGACCTTGAAGGTGCCTAGTACTCAATGCAGTAACTCTCAGCTGTGCCTTAAAATCATCATTTATCAGCATTTCATCAGCTTTTTCCAGATGCTCAGTAAGAATCTTTTCAGAAGGAACAAAACTAACTGTGTTCCATTCCTTAGTCCACTCCTTTTCTCTAGGAGTTTCACTCCAAGGTACTGGTGCTTCCCCTGTAACAAACTTCTTGACTAAATACTCTTTATTAACTGTTTGTTTTGGTGCATGTCCTGATGGACTAGCTGCATTAGCATCTAAATTAGCAGCAGCTTCACCAGTAGTTTCTTCATTGGCAGCATCCGAACTTATAGATCCTGCAGTATCAGCATCCTTAGATAAAATAGCAGTATGTGAGGCTATAGAGGTTTCAACATCATCCTCTAAATTCTGATCTGCAACCAGGTTCTGATCAACATCCAAAATTGATGTTCTTGGTGGAGTGAGTTAAATTGGTGGAGCTTCCAAGTACAAAACTTCAGGCACAATCAAGTTATAAATATTAATTTCAGCACTTGTACCTGGTTCTTCAGTATGTACTGGATTAACTATAGGTGACATAGGAGGCGTAGGAATTCTGTCTTGAGCAGCTTCTTGTTATGCAGAAGGAAGTGATTAAATAACAATTTGTTCTGTTGAGATCAGAGATTTCTGATCCCCTTCCTTAGCTGCTTCCACTACATCCTCTGAATCTGACTCAACTATGTCCCTGTGAGCTCTCTGTTTCTTTAACATTTTCAAAGGTGGAGACACTGTAGGAGCTTTTTATCAGAATTTAACTTTTTAAGCCTTTTGAGGGGCCTAGAACTCCCAATTATAGTATCTTTCTGAGAAGAAACCTTCTCAGCTTCTACAACAACAGGTTTTGATATGGGAACCTGTTCATTAGTTATTTCTTCAAATCAACAGAATTTAATCAAAACATTCATCACAAAATAAAATTAAAAGTCGATGAAGTAAAGATTAATAAATTGCAAATTAAACATGCACAATCACATAATTTGAGAAACAAAGAACAAATCTTGCAATCAAAGAAAATTTCGTTGATATATCAGATGATTACATTTGATGAAATTTAGCAACTACATGCAAAAATTACAAGATAGTCCTATTCTTCGATTCTTAACATCAACAGCCCTAGTCCTAGTCTAAAAAGACTGACAAAGCTGACGGTGAAGAGAAACAGATGGATGACAATTAATTCTTCTTCCTACTTTCAACAAAGAGAACAGTAAGATGAATGATTTGCTCCTGCTGTTTAAGAATACAAAGATGAGCTTCTCTTTGGAAAGACAACAGATCATTTTTTAATGTTCTCTGGAAGTTAAACCCAGATGACAAATGGAATGTTGTTGATAGGAAATGAAGTCGGAAACTGAAGACATAAGACATCAGAACTTAAGTTATCAGAAGATATTTATCAGGAGATAATATCAGGACTTAAGATGACTTTCAGATAAGGCAAGCGACTAATTGAAAGGAAAGAAGATCGAGACTAAGACAGAAAGAAATATGCATGAAGAAAGAATTCTATGAAGAATAGAAACTTGGAAGAAAAGATAACTAGTTGATATATTTTAGGAAGTAGAATTATATTCCATATCAATTAGAACATTATCTTGTAACTGTGTAGTATATAAACACAGGCATAGGGTTTACACTAAAAGTGTTATCATTATCGAAGTTATTATTCTTTGTAACCCTAGCAGCTCTCGTGATAATTTATTCATCACTGAGAGAGGACAGTTTCGTATTGTAACAGAGTTTATTGTGTTGAATAAAATCTGTTTTCTGTTACTTGAGTTCTTATATTCGATTTGATTATAGTAAACACTGTATTCAACCCCCTTCTATAGTGTGTGTGACCTAACATATAAGAAGAATTAATATTACATAAGGTGGTTTCAGGGATCAATCATGTAATATTTCTAACATCTATAGCTCATGCTAGACCGGCATAGCGGCCACTAATGCTAACCTGTAACCATCCAATCTTTGAAAAAATTATGAAAGGAGCCGAATCAATCGACACCCTTAATAATTTAATTCTCCCATTTTACTTAGGCAGGAATAATCACAAAAGAACTTGAGTCCTTTTAAAACAATAACATTTATCTATTCTGAATTAGAATAAAGTACACTTGTATATTTTAAAACTCCGCACATCTGGATATGTAAAAACATCTAACTATTCTGAATGTTGAATAGTTAAAGAAGTACTTGCATAATCAGAAGTAATCATTTTGATATGAAAAACACTGAACTATTCTGAATGTAGAATAGAGAAGGAATACTTTCCTTTGGTCCTTAAAAATTATGGGCTCAGTCAAAACAACACAATCATCCCATTCCACTGTCTCGTAACGTCACCATTTTCTATTTCAATAATTCCTTGATTTCACTCTCCTGCGATGGCTACGAGCCTGATATGCAACACTATATTGCTTTACATTCGAAACATACGTCTGGTCCTGATAGTCTCAAATGATCCATATCTATATTTAAAAGATACCACTTTAATCGTCTACATGATAATTACTTGAGGAACTGCTCGTCTAAAACCTTATCGTCTACCCATACGATAGCCAACATATAAAGAAAGCAATTAAACACAACAATCTTGACCCACGTTGGCATATAATTCATATAGCACGTAAACACATAATTCACGTATCACACAACTCGGTTCGTCCAAAGATAGGCCTCAGTATGTTTAAAACTGAAAACAACTCAAAATTTAACTTTTTAGTAAATACGTGAATCAGAACATTTACAAAACAAGAGACCTTTTGATATAAAATAATTTACCTCTCGGACGTATTTTTAATGGAAGTGAAATATTTTCTAGGTCTAGACCCGTTCGTTTTATATTAAACGGACAAACGACCTATTTAATATCAATAAAATATGCATAATTCAATTAATAAAAATATTGATTGATTATGTAATATCTTTATAAATTAAAAGCCAAAATTATTTGTTAGGAATATGTGTATTAGTTTGATGATAAGTTAAGCAAAACACTTAAGTAGAAATCTAGTGTTTGTAGCCTCAACGGATAAGACCATCTTGGCTATCCGTTGAAGGAGTAGCCTTACTTAGCAATAAGTTTGGTATTGTAGCACATTTCACTCTCTGGTTTCAAGCTGTAATACTTAGATGTTGTTAGGAAATAATCAGTCATGTTGACTACTAATGGATGTACAAATAGGAGGGCTAATTGTAAATATTTCATGCCTTGTAATTTTGTATAAGTGAAGAAGTGTCAACGGATATTGAAGACCTTCAACGGATAAGAAACAAAGCTTCAACGGATGTCTCTAATGCTTCAACGGATAAATATCCATCAACGGATAAGTGCTTCAACGGATAAAGCTTCAACTGCTAGAGCATCAACGGATAAAGCCATCAACGGATGAAAGCTTCAACGGATGCTCAGTCTCATAGCAGTTGATAGTGACAGTTAACAAAGCTGACAGAGGCACATGGATTGACAGAGATGTGGTAGCCTATTTCAGGAACAGCAGAAAAAGCAGCCGTTTTTAGTCTGGTTCAAAATGGAAAGTCAATAGATAATTCCATATTACACTGGATAAAAATGGAATAGAAACAAGTGGAGAACTATTGTCTTATTGTACTTTATCTTTGTCTTTACTTGAAAACTTGGTGATATATAAACCAAGTAGTAGCTAGTAATTAGACGTGAATTTTCCCTGAGCTGTTTAGAAATATCAAGAGAGAAAATCATCTAGTTTGTACTAGGAAGCAGCTGTGATTTAATTTTGAATCACAGATTTTCTGAAATAACACATCTCTGGTGGAACAACAAATCCACCAGAAAAGTTTTTAAGTTCTTTGTGTTCATTACATTTGTGTTTGAATATATATCTGTCTGCATCAGCTCCAAGCAACTCACACACATTTGATCACTCAAACACTTAGCCTTACAAACTGCTCAAAACTTGAAAAAGTTTTGAGATTTACATTCAACCCCCCTTCTGTAAATCTCATTGTTACTCCACTGGGAATAACAATTGGTATCAGAGCAAGCTCTTAACATATAAAGAGTTTAAAGATCTATTCTGCTAACATCATGAGTGCACAGAAGAACTCTCCTGTTACCATCATGAATAGGAAGGATATTGGTGTAAAGATTCCAGTCCTGGAAAAGGATAATTATCATCACTGGAAAGTGAAGATGCATTTACATCTTCTTTCTCAAGATGAAAGCTACATCAACTGTATTGAAAATGGTCCTCACATCCCTCACAAGGTAGCCACAGCTACTACTGCAACAGTTGCTGTTGGGCAGTCTATTCCCAAGCCAAGAGCAGAATGGACTATTGAAGACATGGAAGAAATCCGCAAGGATAAGAGAGCCATGAACATTTTGTTTAATGGCTTAGATCAAGATATGTTTGACAATGTCATCAATTGCCAAACTGCAAAGGAAGTTTGGGACACTGTACAAATCATCTGTGAAGGTACTGAGCAGGTCAGAGAGAACAAAATGCAGCTTCTTATTCAACAGTATGAATATTTTCACTTTGAAGAAGGTGAATCATTAAATGATACCTTCAACAGGTTTCAGAAACTGTTGAATGGATTGAAGCTGTATGGTAGAGTGTACCAAGTCAAGGATTCCAACTTAAAATTTCTTAGGTCTCTGCCAAAGGAATGGAAGCCCATGACTGTCTCTTTGAGAAACTCTCAAGATTATAAGAACTTCACACTTGAAAGATTATATGGAATTTTGAAGACTTATGAACTTGAAATGGAGCAGGATGAGCTGTTGGAAAAGGGAAAGAGAAAAGGAGGAACAGTTGCTCTTGTAGCTGACTGTGAGAAGATGGAAGCCAGGAATGAGGAGAAGACAATGCCAAGTCTCAAAATTGGCACAAGCAAATCAGAATCAAGCAAGGGTAAAGAGCAAGTTGCTGAGGATGAAGACAATTCCAGTCAGGATGAATCTGATGATATTGAAGAACATTTGGCCTTTCTGTCCAGGAGGTTTGCAAAGATGAAGTTCAGGAAAAACACAAAATTCACTAAGCCAAACAAGAACATGGTGGACAAATCAAAGTTCAAATGTTACAACTGTGGCATTAGTGGACACTTTGCAAGTGAGTGTAGGAAGCCAAATTCTGAGAAAAAGAAATTTGAGCAAGTTGATTACAAAAAGAAGTATTTTGATTTACTCAAACAAAAGGAAAGAGCATTCCTCACTCAAGATGATTGGGCAGCAGATGGGGTAAATGAAGATGATGATGTGGAATATGTCAACCTAGCCCTGATGGCTAATTCTGATGAAAATGAAACTAGTTCATCAAGCAACCAGGAAACTTGGGTACCAAAATCAACTTGATTGATTTTGTTGTGTGCAGGGACAAACAAGGAATCTATGGTACTTGGACAGTGGTTGTTCAAGACACATGACAGGAGATTTCACCCTGCTCACAGAGTTTAAGGAGAGAGCTGGCCCTAGCATAACCTTTGGAGATGACAGCAAAGGATTCACTATGGGATATGGCTTGATTTCAAAAGAAAATGTCATCATTGATGAAGTTGCATTGGTTAATGGTCTCAAACACAATTTATTGAGCATCAGTCAACTATGTGACAGAGGAAATACTGTTTCCTTCAATTCTGAAGCCTGTATTGTCACAAGTAAAAAGGACAATAAAGTGGTTCTAACTGGAGTTAGAAAAGGGAATGTGTACTTAGCTGATTTCAACTCTACAGATGCAGAATCCATTACTTGTCTTCTCAGCAAAGCAAGTCCAGTTGAAAGTTGACTATGGCACAAGAAGCTGTCCCATTTAAATTTCAAGACAATGAATGATCTAGTCAAAAAGGACTTAGTTAGAGGAATGCCTCTAGTGGAATTCACAAGGGATGGACTGTGTGATGCTTGTCAGAAAGGAAAGCAAAAGAAAGTATCATTCAGTAAGAAGCTTGAATCTGCAATTGATGAACCACTGCAACTTCTACACATGGATCTTTTTGGACCAATCAATGTATTGTCAATTTCAAGGAAAAGATACTGCCTAGTGATTGTAGATGATTTCTCAAAGTTTTCATGGGTTTATTTTCTTGGATCAAAGGATGAAGCTAGTGAAATCATCATCAATCATATCAAGCAAGTCAACAATCATCCTGATTTCAAAGTAAGGAATATTAGGAGTGACAATGGAACTGAGTTCAAGAATTCAACCATGAAGATGTTCTGTGAAGAAAATGGGATCATGCATGAGTTCTCAGCTCCAAGAACTCCACAACAAAATGGTGTGGTGGAAAGGAAGAACAGATCACTAATTGAAGCTGCAAGGACAATGCTTGAGGAGTCAAAACTCCCAACTTATTTTTGGGCTGAGGCTGTTAACTGTGCATGTTACACTCAGAATATTTCTCTAATCAATCAAGCAAAATGCATGACTCCCTATCAATTATTCAAGAGAAGAAAACCAACTTTAAACTTTCTACATGTCTTTGGTTGCAAATGCTACATCTTAAGGAATCAATCTGATCACAAAGGAAAGTTTGATGCAAAGGCTGATGAAGGAATATTTGTTGGTTATTCTGTTGGAAAATCATATAGGGTCTACAATCTAAGAACCAACATTGTCATGGAATCTGTACATGTTGTGTTTGATGATAAAAAGATTGACGGACTAACAGATGAGGGACATCATGAAGGACTCAAATTTGACAATATTGAGATATATTGTGATGATAGTGAAGATGAGAATGATGAAGAAGGCATCTCAAGAAGAAACCAGAGTCTGCCTTTGGATAATGCACAGAATGCTGCATCCGTTGAAAGTCATAATTCAGCTTCCATTGAAAGAAGCAATGCAGCATCCGTTGAAAGACAAAGTGCATCATCCGTTGAAGTTCATAACGAAGCATCCGTTGATCACAGTCTGTCAACAGATAATCAATTCACCTCATCAGTTGATAGAACTCCCAATTCCTTTCAAAGGATCAGCAACTCAGGGGGAGTTTCAACAAATCAACATTCTATCTCACATCATGACAATACTGAGGCAACCTCATCAAGGGCTAATCTACCACCTCAAAGGAAATGGACCAAGAATCATCCTTTTGAACTGATCATTGGTGATGCTACATCAAAAGTACAAACTAGAAGGGCTACTTAAGATGAATGTCTGTATAGTAGCTTTCTATCACAGGAGGAACCTAAGCGAGTGGAAGAAGCTCTTTTGGATCCAGATTAGATTTTAGCAATGCAAGAGGAGCTAAACCAATTTGAGAGGAACAAAGTATGGAAGCTGGTACTCAAGCCAAAGAACAAAAGTTCTATTGACACAAAATGGGTATTCAGAAACAAGATGGATGAAAATGGCATTGTCATAAGGAATAAAGCCAGATTGGTTGCTAAAGGCTACTCTCAACAAGAGGGAATAGATTTTGATGAAACATTTGCTCCAGTTGCCAGACTTGAAGCCATCAGAATCTTTCTAGCCTATGCAGCTAATGCCAATTTCAAAGTCTATCAGATGGATGTCAAGAGTGCATTTCTAAATGGGGAATTGGAGGAAGAAGTTTATGTAAGCCAACCTCCAGGTTTTGAAGATCCAAATTTTCCAGACCATGTGTATTATTTGTTGAAAGCACTCTATGGACTAAAGCAAGCACCTAGAGCCTGGTATGAGACTTTGTCAAAGTTCCTTCTAGATAATCACTTCACAAGAGTTACTGTTGACAAAACTCTCTTCTTTAGAAATGTTAATAGCTCTAAGATACTTGTACAAATTTATGTAGATGATATTATATTTGGATCTACAGATGATAAACTTTGTAAAAAGTTTTCTAAATTAATGCAAAGTAAATATGAAATGAGCATGATGGGAGAGCTAACTTACTTTCTTGGTTTACAAGTTAAACAAGTTAGTGGTGGAATTTTCATTAGTCAAACTAAATATATTTATGATCTTTTAAAGAAGTTTGACTTAATGGATTGTTCACCTGCAAAAACTCCCATGGCCACTGCCACCAAGCTTGAATTAAACAAGGCTGAAAAGTCTGTGGATATTACAAGTTATAGAGGCATGGTTGGCTCACTTTTATATTTAACTACCAGTAGACCTGATATTATGTTTTCTACATGTCTCTGTGCTAGATTTCAAGCTGACCCTAAAGAATCTCACTTAGTGGCTATTAAAAGAATTTTCAGATATCTCAAGGGGACTCCAAATCTAGGAATTTGGTACCCTAGAGAGCCTGGTTTTGATCTAATTGGCTACTCAGATGCAGATTATGCAGGTTGCAAAATAGACAGGAAAAGCACAACAGGCACCTGTCAATTTCTAGGGAACAAGCTTGTATCATGGTTCAGCAAGAAGTAGAATTCTGTTTCCACATCAACAGCTGAAGCTGAGTACATTGCAGCTGGTAGTTGCTGTGCACAAATACTATGGATGAGGAACCAGTTATTTGACTATGATATAATTGTTGACAAAATTCCAATATTTTGTGACAACACAAGTGCCATTGCCATTACTGAAAATCCAGTGCAGTACTCAAGAACCAAGCACATTGATATCAAGTACCACTTCATTAGGGAACATGTGATGAAAGGTACAGTGGAACTTCATTTTGTTCCAAGTGAAAAACAGATTGCAGACATATTTACCAAGCCACTTGATGAATCAACATTCACAAGATTAGTAAGTGAGTTAGGTATGCTCAACTATTCATAATCTATGTCATCTATGTAATCTGTCTTGTAGCCTGAAATGAATTTGCTGCAAGAACAAAGTTGGCTTTAATCAAGACTTATCCTGTCAACGGATATTCCCTATCCGTTGAAAGCCAAAATTGTTCTATCAACGGATATTCGTCATCCGTTGAAAGACAAATACATTTCTGGTAATTTTATCCTTCAACGGATAACTATTTACCTTATCCGTTGATGTGTCACGTCAGTGAGTCACAGCCGTTGATTCTTTTACTCAACCGTTGATACAGATATACAGTGTTGTATGTATTTGTATTTACGGTAGTTTTCAGAATTTCTACAGTTTTATTTATTCCTGAACGGCTGTCACTTACTTAAAAGTATCATTTAATTATTTTATTTATGTTTTAATTCAAGAAAGTATAAAAGCCCAATTGAATTCTTATTTTCACTTTACGCTTTCTTGCAATTATCATTCTCTTTCTCTCTCAATTCTCAAGTTTTTCTCTGCAACCTCTACTCACAACAATGGCACCAGTAGTCAAAATTATGTCTCAAACAGGATTTGTTTATGAAAAGAATAATTTCATAGTCTTGGTTGAAAAGAATGAAGCCCATTCTGATTATCACAAGATGATGGACTTCATCAAGAACTGCAAACTGAGCTATGCAATGCTGGAAGCCCCAACCATCTACTGTGAAGTGATTGAGGAAATTTGGACAACTGCAGAGTTCAACTCCACAGATATGACTATTGCCTTCTCTCTCAAAGGTAAGGACTATTGCATTAATTGTGATGATATACAATCTTGCTTTAAGTTGCCTGAGAATAATGCCATGACACCACATACTGATAAAGATGTCTCTGCAATGCTAGATTCCATAGGCTATGCTTTTGATTCTGCTAGTTTAGGTAGTATTAGAAGGAAAGGCCTTAGGAAAGAATGGAGTTTTCTTGGAGATGCCTTTATTAAGGTTTTCTCTGGGAAGATTAGCAATTTTGATGCTATCACTTCATCTCTTGTTAATATGCTCTATATGCTAGTTTCTGATAGGTACTTTAATTTTAGCAACTGTGTTATGCTAGAATTAGGTTCCAGATTAGGCAACAAAGCTAATAGACCACATAACATCTACTTTGCTAGATTCTTTATGTTATTGGCTAACCATGTTGCTGAAGGTTTGGTTATATCCAATGAGAATAATAAACTCAAATGCTGGGCACAAGAGAAAAGGGTCCTTGCAGACCTTTTGAGAATGAACCTCAACAGCCAGGTACCATTGGTATACTTGCCAATCATGAATGCACCACAGGTAAGTGAGGTAAATGTTTCTATAACTCTTACTACTTCCAACCCCAATGTTTCTTTGCCTTCTAGTGTGGCTATGGAACCTGTGTCATTGTCCAAACAGGTACCTACCAAAGCCACCATATCTAAAGTTTCCAAAGTCAAGTCAAAGAAACCTACCTCTGTTGTTTCTCAAAAGACAACAGTTGTAACAACTACCATAAACCCTGAAGGGAGTGAACAGGGTGTGAGTGGTGAGGGGAGGGGTGAACATCAAAAAGCCCCCCAGGATAAGGTGGGAGAGGTGAGTGGTACCCAAACCAGCTAAGCCACAGTCTCTCAA
The DNA here is from genome assembly GCF_009905375.1 of Apium graveolens. Taxonomy (NCBI): domain Eukaryota; kingdom Viridiplantae; phylum Streptophyta; class Magnoliopsida; order Apiales; family Apiaceae; genus Apium; species Apium graveolens. The sequence goes on along the minus strand of NW_027418867.1, from coordinate 65,971 downwards.
AAGACTGTGGTGGTTCAAAAGGAGTCCAGCACATCCCTAGTTGCATCCTCCCAAAAGGATGTAACTATTGAAAATAGTCCCCAACCAGGGACACAGAACAAAAGAGGGAGGGACACTGAAGCTACACATTCACCAATTCAAGCCTTTTCAAGGAAGAAGAAGGCCAAAACCCTAGTTTCCACACAAGGGACACACACAGCACAGATACATCCACCAGTATCTGTGCCTTCTCAAATTCAGCTTGATGTGATTCCAACAAATGTGGAATCACAGCCCCATTCTCTCAATATAGAAACACACCATTCATCAAACTCTCCAACACCCTCTCTGGATGTGGATATGATATTCACATCAATTCCTGATTCTCCCTCATTAAAACTCAGGGAGGAGCCCCACTCAAAACCTGGTGATCATCATCTTTTAGATGATTTGTTGGAACATCAGCCAATTCTTTCAGATGTAGTTGCAGAATCTGTGTCACCACACTTAAAATCAATCCACACAGATTCAACAATTATGTCACTTTCTATATCTACATCTTTTCCTTCTTCAACGAATATCTCTCATCCGTTGACAAGTGGTTGTTCTTCAACGGATAAGCTTAACAACAGTTATCCGTTGATACCATCAGTTTCCACTTCAACGGATATTCCCTATCCGTTGATGGTCTCTACACACTTAACAGAAACAATTCCAACTGTAGAGGACATGGCAACTGTACAATCACTTTTAGGTTTGAGGGAAGGGAGTGATTTTTTGAGTGAGAGGCTGGGTTGCTCCCAGGCAAAAGGAGAGGTTGAGAGTCACCATATGCATGCTATTTCTTCCAGCATGGCAAAAGTGAGTGAGAGGAGTGCCACCTTAGAAGGTGAGGGTGAGGGTGTGAGGGTGTGTGTGAGCCAGGGGGAGCCCCTGATGCAAGAACAGAGAGAAATTGAGAGAAAGGCAGGTACAGAAGCTATAAGGGTGGATCCAGCCATTGCTAGTGAGTTAATGAAAGTGGATGATGTAGATAAGGAAAGACAATTTCAGCAACATTACAAAGCTGTCATTGATAACATTTCCTTGGATGCTGACACTTTTACTCACCCTGTTTCAGCCTTTCAATTTTTGGCTGCTCAGGGCAATGTGGAGGCAGAACAGACACTACATATTGTACACACTTCAGAATCTCTTCTCAGAGATAAAGCTGCTGTCAACAGGCTGCCTTCTCAAACTGGTGAGCCATCTGAAGAATTTGGAGTAAATTCTAATGATGATGACTCTAATTCTTTGAATGAGAGCATGAACTTAGGGGGAGTAGAAGGCCCAAGTTCTGCTCCTGCTCTTCCAGAATGGGCACTGGCCAAATCACCAACACCAGGAGAATTTGGTGTCACTTTGGTCAGACAAGTCATGACAATTCAGAAGGCCTTTCAGGAGACTCAAGATGCTGGTACCAAGGCAATTCTTCAAGCTCATCTGGAATCTCTGCATCTCTTACAGTTGCAGCATTACCAGCAAAATCTAAGTGTGGATGAGCTCAAGAAGGACATTGCTGATCTGAAATCCTACAATGCTGAGAAATTGGATTCAGTTATACCCTATGGTACTATGCAAGATTTGTTGGGGAGACTGAGGAAAGCATCTGATGCTGACAAGAGGCTGGCCAGATTGGAAGATAGGGTTCAAATCATTGAAGACTCTATGGTCACCATTCTTCAGAATCAACAAACTCAAACAAATCTACTGATGCAGCTGGCAAAAGCACAAGGCTTGACCCCTACCCTTGATGTTAACAAAAAGGGGGAGAATAAAGGGGAAGGGGAAGGAGAGCCATCTACAACAACAACAGTTCAGATTTCTCAAGTGCTAGTTCCTGTCATCACAACTTCTCCACCAATTCAAGTCAAAGGAAAGCTAGACGGAATTGATCTAATCCAGATAGCAGCAGCTGAATTGCAAGTCAAAGAGCAAAGGAAGAAGATTGATGAAAAGATGCAACTAATATTTGGTTCTACAACTTCTCAATCACAATCTGTGAAGCATAACACAAAAGTGGAATCAATTATTATAGAACTCAAGCCAGTAGGGAGGCATAAGGATGGAGAAACTTCTTTCAAAGATCTGCAACCTATGGTTCTCAAGCCCAACAACAGCTTCAACAAGGACTCTACAAAGAACCCTCTAAGCCTTGCTCAAATGAAAGGAGTGGATTTTCCTCTTCCAAAGCCTGATGAAGACAAGCTTTTGGGTAGAAGTATCATAAAGCTCAAAGAGAACATGGATGAGGCTGTAAGGAGGAACATGGCTGTTATCTTTAGAGAGGGAAAGAGCATCTATGTGATGCAAGGACATCCCAAATTCTCAATTGCCAAGAGGGAAGAAACCAAGAGGTTGAAGGAAGAAGCCAAACAGCTAAAGGCTAACAAAAGAGCACAAGCAAAGCTTGAAAAACAGCTAAAGTTAAATCAGGATGAAGAACAGAAAGAAATTGAAGACAAAGGTGAAGATAGAGCTATGGGGGACATGGTTGGTACTGAGATGGAGGAAAGAAGTAAGGAAGAATGGCAGAAAGGGAATAGAAAGAAGGTCAATACAAAGAGAAAGATGGTAGATGAGACTGAAGAAAACCAATCAATATCCAAACCTCTACCCTCTATTCCTGAACCCATTATACCTGACCCCTTCATAAACATTCATGGTAAAACAATCATTCCCAAAGAGGAACCAATTGATTGGGACACCATCAAATTTCCCACCTTCCTAACCTCTTTTACACCACCAAAGAAGTAGAAAAGAAGAACTAAATCAACACCCTCTAAAGCCTCAATCAAATTCACACAGAAGCCTAAGCCTAAACCTCAAACCTCTAAAGATGATTATGTTCACATCTGTGACATAAAAGAATTTTCAGACATTGAACTCTATCTGGATGAGCTGGAGGATGTAAGGGGAATAGCTGCCTACAGACAGCTACCAGAAAGACTAGTGTTCAAATACAAAGGAGCTGGGGAAAGAACATGGCCTCTTCACAGAATTCTGAATGAAGGCTACTCTACCTTGATTAGAGTCTACTCAGCCATTCAAAAGGATTCTGGCTTTACCAGGACTGCCAGGACTGAGATTCTCAACAAGATTGCCAACATAAGGAAAACTTGGAGGGAGCCCAATGCCTTGCCTAGAACTTTACTCATTCAAGAGAGAGGTATTAAAATTCACAAATCACCTCATTGGTTGATGGAGTTCAGAGACAACAAAGGAGTCAGAAGATTTTTCAGAATTGAAGATCAGCTAAAGATTGCCAGTAATGAAACTCTCAAGGATATGCAGTCTAAGTTAGATATCAATGAAGAAGATGAAGCTGAATTCTACAGACAACTTCAACTTCAAATAGAGGAGAATGACAGGAAGCTAGGAAAGAAAACCAGGGATCAAAGGAAAAGAAAGTAATTTGCTCAGGCTAAAGGAGCACCCTTGGAAATAATGTATTTCTTCAATTTCATCTCAGCATATACACTTTTGTAGCACTTTTGAATTTCTGCTTTATTACAGTTTATATATTTGTTAAGTGTTTTGTTATCATCAAGCTAAACCCAAATTTATGCCTACAGTTCTAGTAGACATAAATAGGGGGAGATTGTTAGGAATATGTGTATTAGTTTGATGATAAGTTAACCAAAACACTTAAGTAGAAATCTAGTGTTTGTAGCCTCAACGGATAAGACCATCTTGGCTATCCGTTGAAGGAGTATCCTTACTTAGCAATAAGTTTGGTATTGTAGCACATTTCACTCTCTGGTTTCAAGCTGTAATACTTAGATGTTGTTAGGAAATAATCAGTCATGTTGACTACTAATGGATGTACAAATATGAGGGCTAATTGTAAATATTTCATGCCTTGTAATTTTGTATAAGTGAAGAAATGTCAACGGATATTGAAGACCTTCAACGGATAAGAAACAATGCTTCAACGGATGTCTCTAATGCTTCAACGGATAAATATCCATCAACGGATAAGTGCTTCAACGGATAAAGCTTCAACTGCTAGAGCATCAACGGATAAAGCCATCAACGGATGAAAGCTTCAATGGATGCTCAGTCTCATAGCAGTTGATAGTGACAGTTAACAAAGCTGACAGAGGCACATGGATTGACAGAGATGTGGTAGCCTATTTCAGGAACAGCAGAAAAAGCAGCCATTTTTAGTCTGGTTCAAAATGGAAAGTCAACAGATAATTCCATATTATACTGGATAAAAATGGAATAGAAACAAGTGGAGAACTATTTTCTTATTGTACTTTATCTTTGTCTTCACTTGAAAACTTGGTGATATATAAACCAAGTAGTAGCTAGTAATTAGACGTGAATTTTCCCTGAGCTGTTTAGAAATATCAAGAGAGAAAATCATCTAGTTTGTACTAGGAAGCAGCTGTGATTTAATTTTGAATCACAGATTTTCTGAAATAACACATCTCTGGTGGAACAACAAATCCACCAGAAAAGTTTTTAAGTTCTTTGTGTTCATTACATTTGTGTTTGAATATATATCTGTCTGCATCAGCTCCAAGCAATTCACACACATTTGATCACTCAAACACTTAGCCTTACAAACTGCTCAAAACTTGAAAAAGTTTTGAGATTTACATTCAACCCCCCTTCTGTAAATCTCATTGTTAGTCCACTGGGAATAACATTATTTTTAAAAACTTTATTTGGCTTGTGTTGTGCAAGGCATGCATGTACATAATAAGACTAAGTCATCTTGACAACCCTAAGAATAAGTTGTATGATAATCTAATTTTGTATTCTGTAATTGTATTTCTTGAGTCTGTAAAAATGTTAAGGAGATTAGGTAAAAGGATTTTTCTATGAATATCCATCAAGCTAAGGAATAAACTCTGGAAAAAGATTAAATCCTGATCATACATCAGAGAAAAGTGTAGCAGCTTTGAGTTGAATAATGTTCTTCTAGGAAATGTGTACTAAGTCAGACATCGACTAGTCATAGATCAAGGAATATCAAGAAGTATGTTGAGAAGTCTAAAATGACTTGTAGAGAAGTCCCAAGAGATATCGACTAGTCAATTCGCATGTAGATAAATCGCATATCGATAAGTCAAATCCTCATGTAAAGGACCGAAGAGATATCGACAAGTCAATCTGCATGTAGAGAACTCAGATATCGATAAGTCAAATCCTCATGTAAAGAACTCAAGATATCAAGAAGTCAAAAGCTTATTTAAAGAACCGGAGATATCAACAACTCATTCTACTTTCAGAGAACCGGAGACCTCGACAGTTCAAATACATAAGTAGAGAACTCAAAATATCGATAAGTCATTTTACTTATCAATATGTGACATCTCTACAGAACAAAAGAGATCTCGACAAACTATCTCATAATTCAGAATGCAGACAACTTGAAGATTCAAGATTATCACTCAACAAACAATTCTATCACTGAATTGGAAAGCCTACAAATACAGTTTAAAAAATACAAGATCAAGGGCCAAGATTCACTGGACAAAGGAGGGTCACTTACCTAATAGATTCTGCACAGATTTTCTAACACTGAAAATGGAAATGTAAAAAATAGTTTTGGAAACTGTGTTAGTCCATTTTAGTGCAAGTTTTGTAAACCTGTGCATGTTGATCTATAAAGCATGTCACGGGTCCTTTGTTTAGAAGTAACAAACAGATTTAGGAAAAATCTTGTATTTTCTCTCAGGAATTATAGCTGAGTTCTTATCAATAAGAACACAAATTTGTAGCAAGACTGTTAGGAATGTATTGTAGGCTTGATGATAACTTAACAAAACACTCTACGTAGATAAGTTAAATGATTTTGTAACCATCAATTGATGGAGTAGCTTGTATTAAACAAGATTGTAGCACATTCATGTATACTGTGATAACTTAGATGTTTAGAAGTTGTTGGAAATTCTGAGTCATGTTGACTACTAGAAGGATATACAAAATAGATTGTCTAATTGTAAATAGAAGATGCCTTGTAATCTTGTATAAGTGAAAGAGTGTCAACTGCTAAAGAATTCATCATCAACAAATAGAATTGAAGCTTCAACAAATGACTCTAGACACTTTTAACGGATAATCCACTTGAGACTCAACGGATAACTCAAGAGAAGTATCAACGGATAATGTTGAAGTCTCAAAGGATAAAAGATTCAAATAGCAGTTGAAAGTGACTTGACAGTTACATGGGTTGATTGTATACAAAAGAAATGAGGAAGCCTATTTGCAGGTTTTAGAGAACAAAGAAACATTTCCATTTTCATGCTTAACTAAAGATATTCAAAGATGCTGGATAGAGAAATGAAGAAACATGTGAATAGACATAGGTTCTTATCTTTACTTTTTGTCTTATTCATGTGTAACTTGGTAGTATATAAACTAAGGCCATCAAGTGTTTATTATCGATCGAACAAGTGAAAAAAAAGAGTTGAACAGAGAAATAGAAAAATCTACATCTGTTAGGAATTCTCTCTGTTCTTCTTTGTAAAAACACTTGTAAGTAACTGTGTGCATTCTTGCATCATAGAGTTCTCGAATCTAAATATATCTATGGTGGGAAGATCAATTCACTAGAAAGTTTTTAAACCGTCTTGTTTAATTACTTTGTGTTTGAATACTTTAAATATTTTAATCGCACTACTGCATATTCATTCACAGCTATATATATATTCAAAAGAGATTTTAATATTTCCAAAAGGAACCAGAATTTCATTCAAGCCCCCTTCTATAATTATGTTGTTAGATTGTTAGGGAATAACAATTGGTATCATAGCAAGCTCTTGACACACTAAGAGTTTAAAGATCAAAACAAACTAACAACATGAGTACAAAAGATATTGGAGTGAAGATTCTGCTTTTAGAATAAAGACAATTATCATCACTGGAAAGTGAAGATGCACCTTCATCTACTCTCTCAGGATAAAAGATATGTTGACTGCATAAAGAAAGGTCCTCATGTTCCTCGTAGAGCTGTAACAGATGTTGAAGGATCAGTTGGAAATGAGCAAATAGTCCCAAAGCCAATGTCAGAATGGACAGATGAAGACATTGAGCAAGTTCATAAAGACAAAAAGGCCGTGAATATTATGTTCAATGGTATTGATGGAGATATGACTGACAATATTATCAACTGCAATACTTTCAAGGAAATTTGGAACCAAGTCCAAGTACTATGCGAGGGAACTTAGCAAGTCATAGAAAACAAGATGCAACTCCTAATACAACAATATGAACATTTTCATTTTGAAGACGGTGAGTCACTGAGTGACATCTTCAGTAGATTTCAAAAACTGCTGAATGGTTTAAAGTTGTATGAGAGGATCTACCAAATTAAAGATTCCAACCTAAAATTTCTGAGATCTCTACCAAAAGAATGGAAGCCAATGAAAGCCTCCCTTAGAAAGTCTCAAGAGTATAAAGAGTTTACTCTAGAGAGACTGTATGGTATCTTAAAAACCTATAAGCTCGAAAAGGAGCAGGATGAGCTATTGGAGGAAGGAAGGAAGAAAGGTGGATATATTGCTCTAGTAGCTGAACAAGAGAGAGGAATAGAGTCAAAGGTTGAAGATGTGGAATCTGCACCAAAATTGAGGGTTTGTGAAGGCAAATGAAAAGGGCCAATGGTTGAGAATGAAGATTATCCCAGTCAGGATGAAATAGAGGACATAGATGAACAGTTGGCTTTCCTATCAAGAAGATTTTCCAAGCTCAAATTCAAAAAGAATTTTGGAGAAAGCAAGCCAAACAAAAACATGGTGGACAAGTCAAAATTCAAATGTTTCAAGTGTGGCTTGAGTGGTCATTTTTCCAATGAATGCAGAAAGCCTAATTCTGAGAAAAGAAGATTTGAGCTGGTGGATTATAAAAAGAAATATTTTGAATTGCATAAACAAAAGGAAAAGGCTTTCTTGACTCAAGAAAAGGATTGGGCAGCTGATGGGGAAGATGAAGATGAAGAAACAAGTTATGTCAACCTAGCCCTAATGGCCAAATTAGATGAAGCAAAAGTCAGTTCCTCAAGCAATCAGGTAATCACTACAAACCTAGCACACCTTTCTAAAGATGAGTGTAATGATGCCATAAATGACATGTTTACAAAATTATATCACTTGCATGTTACACTTAAATCACTGACTAAAGAAAACAATAAAATTAAAGATAATAATCTCTTTCTAAGTGAAAGAAATGTTGTGTTAGAAACTCAATTCATTGAGTTTGAGAAACTGAAAATAGAGTGCAAGATTGCAAAGGATGAACTGACTGAATCTTTGAAGAAAGAGCAAATTTTAAAAAAGCAGCTTGAACGTGAGCAAGAGGTGATCAAGACTTGGAAATCATCAAGGAACGTAAGTGCCCAAATTGCCAAAGTTCAAGGAATTGAGTTTTTCTATGAAGAAGCCTGGAAAAAGGACAAGAAGAAACTGGACCATGTATTTATTGATGGCTTATCAACTGATGTGAAGTTGTCAGATGATGAATCTTATCTGTCGAAAGCTGAAAGTGAATATCCGTTGAAAGACAAGAATTCACATCCGTCGATAGAAAAGAAGCCTGTTAGGTCCCAAAGTATCGTAGAAGGGGGGTTGAATACGATACTCACTAAATTAAAAAATTCTTTCGAATCTTTTAATTTAGTGTTTAGTTAGTGGTTCCATCTTCTTGAGGTGAATAGTGTTTGGAACAATAAAACGAGGAACAATAGATATTGGGGGAAATATTTATTCATATATAAATCCGCGACGGTGTTGCTACACTCCGGTAAATAAATTTACCGGCTATAATCTAAGAACAACAAAGTTCCTAGCTACTACAAAGACCAACAAATTAAATCCTATACAATGATCTATCTTTTGTTTGTCTAAAGATTTAATCACCGGGTAATATTTATAAATAACCCCTACGAATATATAAGAGTTAAATCGGGCATTATAACGTTACTCCGGTAAGAAGATTAACAGATATAAATTTCGGTGTGTATCTCCTCTGTCTCTCTTTGCTTCAAATCTTCAGCTCTTTGGGAGAGAAGATGAACAAAACAATACAAACTGAATTGTTGAATGTGATCAGCTGTTGAGTGTAGACTTATATCAATTCAAATATGTGGCTAAAATGAACCACATAAATTAATTGATTGTATAATAAAATTATGGCTGAGGAGTTAGTTGCGACTAGGGGCTTCTCTTCTTTACTTACGACCAGAGGGTAATTGGCACTTTGATTTATTCTCACAAAAACTTTACTGGCGACCAGAAGATAGTATTTGACTTGGTTTTTAACACTTACTTGCGACCTTCCTTACCTTGTATGGCCTTAGTGGCGACCAACCTCCCCTCTTGTAGTCTAGGAGTTAGTTGCGACCTAGGAAGTAGTAGTACAAGTACTTAAAAAAAAGCACAGCTCCGTGGTTTCCTTTTTTTCTTTTTCCTTTTCTTTTTCTTTTATTTTGTTTTCTTTTTTTGTTTTCTCTTTTCTTTTGTTTTTGTTTTCTTTTTGTTTTCTTTTTCTTTTCCTTCTTTTTTTGCTTTTATTTAAGTTTAAATTGCAAATAAATTAATTTATAAAGTAAACTTAAAATATAACTTATATAAATAAACTAATTTAGATTTATAAAATAAACTTATTTAAAGTTTATAAAATAAATCATTTTAAGTTTCTTAAATAAATTATATTAAGGTCCATTAAATAAATTTATTTAAGTTAACAGTTAAACTTTGAACTTGGCCAATTCCTCGAGCTGTTTACCCGTATACCCTGCGCACCTCTTCTCGTACTTTAACAGATAAATGTTTAATTCAAGTACGTTCCTCAACTTAACAATTCTTCTATAAATAATACCCAGATTCCTTTCACGAGCTGTTGACGCCTAGTGCAACTGGTCTGGTTCACACACGACTAACTCTGATTCAGGTCCTCATATTATAGCCTTGATTATATTGTTAAGCTTGCAACAACTTTATCGCTTCGAACATTGACTGTCAATAAACAAATGTACTTTCACTGGAATCCTTTCGGGTACTTTAGACAACGTCTTCATTGCTACTACAATATTGAATACTTCATTCACTATTCTTCACTGACTCTTGAACATATAATTGAACTCATGTCAGTGAGTATAAATTCAAGACTACAGTTGTCTTCTTTAACCTCTGTCTTTTACCCTGTCTTCAATTCTTCAGATTCCTATGCTTCGAACACTGTCTATCTTCAATCAATGCCAATACACTGAAATTTTCTAGTAGCATTTATACACTGAATCTTCATCATTTCTGAAATCCTAAAAGTCTTTAACCTTTATTCTTCACTGAGGCATGATCATATTAATGAACTTCTTTTATTGACCTGTAAACAGACTTTAAGCCTTATTCAAATCTTTTTATTCTTTGTATTTTCCTTGTCTTCATTTCTTCTGATTTCTTCTGTACTCGTAGTATTATTAACATGTCATGTTCTAGTATTGTTCTCGTGTTAAGTTATCACGTAACTGTTCATACAGCTACGCAGTCTCGTGTTAGGCTGAATGAGAAATATGGATCAATTTCTTAGAATTTATTATTGGAGAATCAAGTCGAGTCAAGGAAATAAGAAAATAAATGTGGGGCATCTGTCAATGAAACAGTTAAGTGACAGATTGGAGAAAATTAAGTTCAAGGTAGTATCTAAAAGGAAAAACAATAGGAATGGGAAATTAGGAATTAACAAACATAACAACTACACACCTGATAAATATGCACCTAGAAAAACTTGTGTGAAGTGTGGTAGTGTTAATCATTTTTTGCTAACTGCAAATCTGTTATGCCTACACCCATGTCTGCACCTCCCTCTTTTCCCAACATGCCCACATTACCAATGAATGTCATGCCTATTATGCTTGAACAAAATTTAATGCATAATTTTATAATAAGCCATTTGCACAAAAGCCTTATTATACTGCATTCAATATGTCACAAATGCCATTTAGCATGCCTTATTGAAATAACATGTTTGCACAATCTATGCCATATCATGTTAATAAAAATATGCATGATAATTCTATAATTGATCATGGGATTCACAGTCAATCCCCTAGGACTAAGGTTGATCCTCAATCACCTAAGTCTGATGGTGGAAAGCCTGAGAAACCTAAGAAAAAGTCTAAAAAGGCAAGACCCAAGGAAATTTAGGTACCAAAATAAAATTGATTTGATTTTGATGTGTGCAGGTAAATAGAAAGAGTCTATGGTATCTAGACAATGGATGCTCAAGGCACATGACTGGAGACTCTACCCTACTCACTAAGTTCTAGGAGAGAGCTGACTCAAGTATTACTTTTGGAGATGACGGAAAAGGGTATACAGTGGGATATGGCTTGATTTCAATAGATAATGTCATCATTGAAGAAGTTGCTCTAGTGAATGGACTCAAATATAATCTTTTGAGTGTCAGCCAACTATGTGACAAAGGCAATTCTGTAACTTTTAATATTGAAGCATGTGTTGTTACCTGCAAGGAAAACAACAAAGTGGTTCTTACTGGAGTGAGAAAAGGAAATATGTACCTATCTGACTTCAACTCATCTAAAGCAGATTCTATTACTTTTCTTTTCAGTAAAGCAAGTTAAGATGAAAGTTGGATATGGCATAAGAAGCTGTCTCATTTGAACTTCAGGACTATGAATGAATTAGTCATAAAAGACCTAGTAAGAGGCATTCCTCAAGTTGAAGTCTCAAAGGATGGATTGTGTGATGTTTGTCAAAAAGGGAAACAAATTAAAGCATCATTCTAAAGAAAGCTTGAATCAACAATTTAATAACCAATACAACTATTGCACATGGATTTGTTTGGACCAGTCAATGTGTTGTCAATTTCAAAGAAGAGATATTGCCTAGTGATTGTTGACGACTTATCAAATTTCTCTTGGACACACTTTCTTAAATATAAAGATGAAGCTAGTGAAGTCATTATCAATCATATAAGGCAAGTCAACAATCATCCTGATCTCAAGGTTAAAAGAATTAAGAGTGATAATGGAACTGAGTTCAAGAATTCAGTAATAAGGTCATTCTATGAAGAAAATGGGATCATGCATGAGTTTTCAGAAGCAAGGACTCAACAACAAAATGGAGTAGTAGAAAGAAAGAACATATCCCTAATTGAAGTTGCAAGAACCTTGTTAGAGGAATCAAAGTTACCAACTTATTTTTGGGCTGAAGCTGTCAATACTGCATGCTACATTCAGAATATTTATTTGGTCAATCAAGCAAAATGCATGGCTTCTTATCAACTGCTCAAGAACATGAAGCCAACACTGAACTTTCTTTATGTCTTTGGCTGCAAATGCTATATTCTAAGGAATTAAACTTAGCAACATGGAAAGTTTGATGCCAAAGCAGATGAAGCTATATGTGTTAGATATGCAGTTGGAAAAGTATATAGATTCTACAATCTAAGAATTAACATTTTTATGGAATCTGTACATGTTGTGTTTGATGATAAGAAAATTGAAAGACTACAGGATGAAGGTTTCCATAAAAGCCTCAAATCTGACAATGTTGAGATGAACTGTGATGATAGTGATGATGAAAGTGATCAAAAGATAATTTCTAAGGAATATGCAGAAAGATCAACAAATGAAGCATAAAATTCTACATCCATCGAAAGACATGGTGCATTATCTGTTGACAGAAAAACTGTATCATCTATCGAAAGACAAAATTTAGCATCCGTTGAACCCTCAATAGAAGTTGAAAGTCATTCTAGATCACAAACTGAAGAACTCCAATCTCAAATCAAAGATTCACAAGCTCACTGGGAGTTTCTTCGAATCAAAACTCAGTCACACATCAAGATAACTATGAGGCCTCTTCATCTAGAGCTAATCTACTGCAACAAAGGATATGGACTAGAGATCACCCATTTGAATTGATCATTGGTGATGCATCTTCAAGAGTGAAAACAAGGAAAGCAACTCAAAATGAATGTCTATTCAGCAGCTTTCTGTTTCAGGATGAGACAAATAAGGTAGAAGAAGCTTTGTTGGATCCTGATTGGGTTTTAGCTATGCAGGAAGAGCTAAACCATTTTGAAAGGAATAAAGTGTGGAAGCTGGTAACCAAACCTAAAGGCAAGAATTCTATTGACACCAAATGGGTATTAAAAAACAAGATGGATGAAAATGGTATAGTCATAAGGAATAAAGCTAGATTGGATGATAAGGGCTACTGTCAACAAGAAGGAATAGATTTTGATGAGACTTTTGCTCCTGTTGCAAGACTTGAAGCCATAAGAATTTTTCTAGCCTATGCAGCCCATGCCAATTTCAAAGTCTATCAAATTGATGTCAAAAGTGCATTTCTGAATGGAGATTTGGAGGAGAAAGTCTATGTCAGTCAGCCTCCAGGTTTAGAAGACCCCAACTTTCCAGATTATGTCTACTATCTTTTGAAAGCACTTTATGAATTGAAGCAAGCACCTAGAGCCTGGTATGATACTTTGTCAAAGTTCCTTTTAAAAAATCATTTCGCAAGAGGTACTGTTGACAAAACTCTTTTCTTTAGAAATGTTAATGGCTCTAGTATACTTGTTCAAATTTATGTAAATGATATTATATTTGGCTCTACAGATGAGAAACTTTGTAAAAAAAATTCCAAATTGATGCAAAATAAATATGAAATGAGCATGATGGGAGAACTAACTTACTTTCTTGGTTTACAAGTTAAGAAAGCTGGTGATGGAATATTCATTAGTCAAACCAAATATATTCAGTATCTTTTAAAGAAATTTGACTTAATGGATTGCACGTCTGCAAAAACTCCCATGGCCACTGCCATTAAACTTGAATTGAACACTACTGAAAAGTCTGTGGACATTTCAAGATATAGAGGCATAGTTGGCTCACTTTTATATTTGACAGACAGTAGACCAGATATAATGTTTTCTACTTGTCTTTGTGCTAGATTTCAGGCTGATCCTAGAGAATCTCATTTAGTGGCTATTAAGAGAATTTTCAGATATCTCAAGGGTACACCAAAACTTGGCATTTGGTACCCTAGAAATTCTGGCTTTGATCTAATTGGTTATTCAGATACAGATTATGCAGGGTGCAAAATAGACAGGAAAACTACAACTTACACGTGTCAGTTTCTAGGGAAACAAGCTTGTGTCCTGGTTTAGTAAGATACATAACTCAATTTTTACTTCTGTAACGCCCCCAAATCCGAGGTTAGAGGATTTGGTCGTCTCTATAAAACCTCAATCCAAATTAACCTGTTAAATTAATAAATAAATGCCAACAGTTGAATATTTAACATCTATGACCCCAAACTAATCCAAGATCTTTTAAGGTTACAGTTCTAGAAACAAGATATCCAAATTCCATAAATAAATTCTTCTTTTTCTTTTAAAACTCTTTTCAACAAATTCCAACACTATACTAAACCCGCTAGTATAACTTCGAAAAGAAGTATACTAGGCCCAACTATACAATACACAAGTATAATATAATATAATATGAACAACTTTACATAAAAGAACTTACACTAGTCCGCATACCCTGGACCAACCACCTTTCAAAAGCTTCTTCTTTGCTTTCTTGAATTATGTCACAAAACAGCGCAAGCTAATCCTCACTAGAGGTTAAATTTAAAAACAGGCAAGTATGAGCGAAAGAAATGCTCAGCAAGTTTATTATAGCATATATATATGGTCGTTTTGATATAAAACCGACATCTGCATTAGAGCAGAACATTTAAAATCATAATTGCTGAATCAGAAAATTTAGTTAAGGAATCCCAGAATCGGTTCCTTGAATGTATTCAGATCCTTTTTATATTTTCGAGTGAAATGCTTCAGCAACACTTTGAATCTTGACGAGAATAAAACTCGTAAAAAAGTGTTTACGGAAATATCGTAAACAACAATAACATGAAATAGTAATTATGGACTGAATCATAAACTTTATTCAAAACCGAACTCTTGATATTAAAACTTATTTTGTTGTCATATCAAATTAGATATCAATACAAACTTTGATGCTCACAATATCCCTTACTGAAGTCAACATCAATCATCTATACTAATACCACCCTTGATATATAACAACAACCTAAATATCCACATCAATCAGAAACTGAATCAAAACTGCATTTTACCTTTTATTCCAAACCAAAACACTTGATAAATCATTCCTTTTAAGATTATCAAAAGCAATATAATAATTTAGATTGGAATCCTCAAACGACGGTGTGTTACCGCCGGTGATCACTCGCGGAGCAACACCGGTATACCGAAGCATATCCAAATAAACAAATAGGGCACCTAACGCACATATTGGCCTAGCGAGGTATTATATCCTGTATAATACATGGCTTCCCGCTGGACCACCGTCTCGGCCTCTTACGCAACCAATAACCATCCAATCTTAAAATATTTTATTGAAAGGGGTCATAATACTCGACACCCTTATAAATTTTATTTTATTCCCCCCATTCACTTGGGCAGGAATACTCGCAACCAAATCATTTTTCTCAAAATCTAAAACATCTATAAATCCAGTAATTTGATAAGTAAAAGCATTTAACTATTCTAAACATAGAATAGCAGAGAGTACTTGCATAATAAGCATTTAATTCAGCGATATGTAAAACATTTATCTGTTCTGAACTGAGAATAGGGAAAGCAATACTTGCATAATAGGATTCAAACTAAATATCAATTGAATAATAAGTGACGATAGGGATACTTGCCTTTGGGTTTTTAACATTTAGTCACACTCGCAATAATACAATCCCTCATTCTGACATCTCATGGCATCACCGTCTTTCCTTTCGACAATTCACTGATATGCTACTCCTGCGATTGCTAGAAGCCAGATATCCAATACCATTCCATCTCATTCTTCCCAATGTCTAGTCCTGATCATCTCGAGCGATCCGCATCTATAATTAAAAGGTACAACTTGAATCGTCTAAATGATAATTACTCGACGAGCTGCACGTCAAAATCCTATCATCTACCCATACGATAGCCCACATGTTAGATATATTTGAGATGTCATGTCTAATCTGTTGTATTTAGTTTCAGAACTTAATATCAGGACTTACTGGAAATTAGAATGTACTGAAGTCAGAACTTATATCAGAACTTAAGGCCGTCAGGATTTATATCAGGACTTAAGTGCGGATACTTCAGATAAGGAAAGCAGCTAATTTACAGGAAATGATCGTGACTAAAACAATAGAAGATATGCATGAAGAGTTGGACAGCTAGAAGACTTGTAGAAGATAATATTTGATTGATATATTTTAGGAGACATAATTATATTCCATATCAATTAGAAGATATCTTGTAACTGTGTACTATATAAACACAACTTAGGGTTTACACTATAAGTGTTATCATTCTCGAGAACATTATTCTTATTAACCCTAGCAGCTCTTAGTGATATTGTTCATCACTGAGAGAGAACAACTGTTCTATTTTAACAGAGTTTATTATATTGAATATACTTGATTACTGTTACATACTTGTGTTGATAAATCGATTTGATTGTATAAATACTATATTCAACCCCCTTCTATAGTGTTGTGTGACCTAACAAGTGGTATCAGAGCCTCTCTGTTGATATACAAACAGTGAGATCCAGTTTACAATCATGTTTGAAGAAACACAAACTCCACCCAAGCCCACCAAAACTC
This sequence comes from Apium graveolens, assembly GCF_009905375.1. Taxonomy (NCBI): domain Eukaryota; kingdom Viridiplantae; phylum Streptophyta; class Magnoliopsida; order Apiales; family Apiaceae; genus Apium; species Apium graveolens. The sequence goes on along the minus strand of NW_027418867.1, from coordinate 49,286 downwards.
AAGATACTCAAAACAATCAAACCCACAGTTGATATGAAACCATTAGGGTTCTCATACTGAGACCATCTGAGTATCCTATATAGAAGGTAAATGTGGCTATGTTTCTGGAAGCCACAGATCCAGAATACCTTGATAGAATTAATGAAGGACCATATAAGCCTACCAAGCTTTCTGTTACAGTTGCTGATCAACCAGCAAAGGTCATACTAAAGGAGAAAGGTGATTACACACCTGAAGACATCTCATCTATTGCCAAGGATGCAAGGGTAAGGCATTTGCTGCATAGTGCAATTGACAATGTCATGTCAAATAGGGTAATTGGATGCAAGACTGCAAAGGAGATATGGGTTGCTTTAGAGACAAGATGCCAGGGAACTGAAGCCATCAAAAAGAACAGGAAGACTATACTCACACAACAGTATGAGCACTTTGACTCAAAAGCTGATGAGTCATTAACCGATTTATATGACAGGTTTTCCAAACTCTTGAATGATCTGTCACTGGTGGACAAGGAATATGATATTGAAGATCCAAATCTAAAATTCCTTCTAGCTCTTCTTGAAAATTGGGATTTGAAGTCTACTACCATAAGAGACAACTATGATCTTGCTGAAACTACTCTTGATGAAATTTATGGTATGCTCAAGTCTCATGAACTTGAGATGGATTAAAGGAGAAAGAGGCATGGAAGAAAGTCAAAGACAGTTGCACTTAAAGCTGAGGAGGAATCTTCTAAAGTGGTTGTCTCAAAGAGGGGTAAAGGAAAGGCTCTCATCATACAGTCTGATTCAGAGTCACCATATTCTGATGATGATGATTCAGAATCTGAAAGTTTATCTGAAGTGGATGTTGATGCAGAGATGATGCAGCTGTTATGGTCCCTAAATTATGGGATATTACATATTCTTATGGTGAAGGGTATCAAAAAGATAGCCTACAAGAAATTCAAAAAGGGCAAGAAGTTTTCTAGGAAAGGTGGAAGTTCTGAAAAGAAAGGGTTTAGAAAGTCTGAAGGCAAAGGAGAAAAGTCTGACAGAGGAGATAACTCAAATGTCAAAGGCAAAGGGTTTAAAACCATGTTCATTAGTTTTAGAGATCAGACTTTAACTAATGAAAGATTAACATCTGAAAATCTTGCTCTTAGAAACAGAAATGACTATTTAGAAAAGGAGTTAGTTTTTCTTCATCAAACTCCGAAAGAAAGAGATGATTCTGTGTATGTTAAGAATGAATTGCTAAAACTGAATGAATCTCTAAAAATTGATTTAGAAAAGGAAAGAGAGATAATCTAAACCAAACTTTACCGAGAAAGCTGAAAAGCCTAAATTTAATCCTGTTAAGTTTGTAGCAAAAACTGTAAAGTCTGATTCTGAAAAGATGAAAGATTCTAAGACAAAAGTCAAAGAAAAGTCAACTTCTGACAAATTAAAACAGGACAAACCAGCTTCAGTAAACATAGGTTTGATGACAAAGAAGCAGCTTACGCATAAGCTGAAAGAGATTAGAAATGTGAACAAGGTCAAGGAAGCTAGGAAAAATATGAATGGAAAGGAAGGTGTGAATAAAAGCAATAATTATATGCCTGTTCGTAATGCTCCTAGAAAGAAATGCTATAACTGTGGAAACTCTAACCATCTTGCTTCTTTTTGCAGGAAGAATAAGGATATAAACTCTTTACCTCCTAGATCAGGAGTTAAGAGTAAGTCTGTTAGGTTTAAACCACAAAATCCTTATTTTAATTGTGGTAGTTTATGACATTCCATTTATACTTGTAAGGAATATCATAGTTTGTACTATGATTATTATCAAATAAAACCTTCTTTAAAGAAAGTTAGCATTATTCCTTCTATTGTAAAGTCTGATGCAAAGTCTGATATAAAGTATGATAAACAGCATGTTAGCATAAACTCTGAAATTAAATCGGCTGCAAATGCTAACAAATTTAAAAAGGCCAAAGGATCCAAGCAAGTCTGGGTCCTTTAAACTAACCAATAGTGGTCTTTGTGATTGCAGGGCAACACAAAAAACATCCTAGTTCTGGACAGTGGATGTTCAAGACATATGACTGGAAATAAAGCCCCGCTATCAGACTTTGTGGAGAAAGATGGCCCAGGAGTTTCTTATGGAGATGGCAACATGGGAAAAACTCTGGGATATGGCAATATCAATCTTGGGAATGTCATCATTGGAACAGTAGCTCTTGTCTCATGACTTAAACACAATCTGCTGATTGTGAGTCAAATCTGTGACAGAGGTTATCATGTGGATTTCTTTAAAGAACACTGTGAAGTTGTAAGCAATTCAACAGGCAAAGTAGTTCTGAAAGGTTACAGGCATGGTAACTGATAGGGATAAATAAGTCCTGATTTTATAATTAATGAGCTGATAGGCCCAATAATAAGATGTATAATATTCAGACCAGAAAGGTTAAGCCTGATGGACCAGATCAGGTCTGGTGGAATAAAAAAGGCCCAAAAGCCCTGATTATTAATTAATTTCGTAATTAATTAATAAGGGAAAAATCAGATGTTGAAAAGAGTCCCGATAAGGATATAAATCCTTGGAGATTAGCCTCAAGGGGACCTAAAAGGATAAGGAATCAGTTTCCTACTATCTAGGACTCCAAAGTCCATTCTAATTATGAGACTTGCCCACCAAGTCTCCTATACCAAGTCCAATTCCAGGACTCCCACATCTATATAAGGGGCCTCACCCCACAAATCAGAACTACGTTTTTTGGCTTGATTCTCTAATTCACAGAGATACGTAGGCATCTCGTAAAGGCAGATTGAGCCACGAAGCACGAGAGCAGCCATTAAAGGCCTTGAGCTCTCGAATCTTAGTAGTAAATACAGCAAATAATAACCTTAGTTTTTTATCCACAACATTTGGCACCGTCTGTGGGAAGAGCAACAACAACCATGGTGAGAACACGGAGAACAATTGGAGCTCTAGAGGAAGGAACACCATCAGAGACAACCCAGGTGATTTCATCAACTGTGGAGGTTCCTCCCCATTCAACCTACTCAGGGGGAAGCCCAGACAGGGGCAACTCAACCTCAGCCACAAGGGACAACTCCCCCGACTATTCAAGGTACGAATCCTCAAGTTCAACAAGTACATATACCTGTGAATTCTCGACCCGTTGGGTATGAATATTCAACTATTGTTACTACTAACCCCCTTATGGGATGCCCCTTCACCCTGAGGTTGGAGGAAGCGGATATGCTGGGTGAAGCGAAGCACGAGGGCGGTCGCCCCCCTATATACGAGGTTTGGATCCTATCCCTGAGGATCGGGAATTTTCTGGTCCATACACTGAGAGAGACTCCGAATCTTCGGATGATGAAGTGGCCCCGAGAAGGAGGCGTCCTGGAAAAGAGCCAATGGCCGATGGAAGGCAACTCCCCCAAAGCACCCCAGGGGCAAATCCCCAAGAAGTGCAGGAAAAGATCAGGGCTCATGAGGCTGAAATCCAAAGGCTGAGGCGTGATTTGGAGGCTCACCAAGCCACCAGACCCCACATACCTCCTAGGGGGAGAAATCCTCCTCCGATCATAGACCTGGATGGTCCGGTAAGAAGAAGGGCTGCTATCCCAAGAACTGATCCAAGCAATCTCCTTCCCCTTGGAGATCCTGATGATCCAACTCCACCCTTCATAGAAGAGATAATGAATGCCCATATCTCAAGGAAATTCAAGATGCCCACTATCAAAGCCTATGATGGCATGGGAGACCCCGCTAATCATGTTAGGACATTCTCTAATGCACTGCTGCTGCAACCCGTGAACGATGCTATAAAATGTCGGGCCTTCCCTCAAACCCTGTCGGGTATGGCTCAAAGATGGTACAGTCGCCTACCCCCAAATTCTATTGGATCATTCAGAGAATTAAGTCAGGCTTTTATTAAGCAATTCATCAGTGGAAGAGTCCATGAGAAAAGTTCAGCATCTCTTATGAGTCTTGTGCAGGGAGCTAAGGAATCCTTAAGAGATTACCTGAATCGTTTTACAAAGGAGGCTTTAAAAGTCCCAGACCTTGATGATAAGGTAGCCATGATAGCACTGCAACAAGGAACTAGGGATGAGTTTTTCAAGATGTCTTTGGCCAAACGACCCCCTGAGAGCATGTTGCAGCTCCAAGAGAGGGCAGGGAAGTATATCAAGGTTGAAGAAAGTATGAGGAAGACCGTAGTAAGTAATGAGCCCACTGGAGGCAAGAAACGAAAAACCGATTTGGAGTATATCGCTAAGGACAAATATCCTAGAACCGAACAAAACCCTGATTCAACCCCCAAGAAGGGAGGACCTGGGAAAAAGTTCACTGAATACGCTAAGCTGAATGCTCCCAGAAGTCAGATTTTGATGGAGATTGAGAAAGACAGAGATATTCGCTGGCCTAAGCCCTTGAAGGCTGATCCCGCCAAGCTAGATAAGGGCAAGTATTGCAGGTTTCACAAAGATGTTGGCCATGACACCGATGAGGGTAGGCAATTGAAAGATGAAATTGAGTTTTTGATTCGAAAAGGAAGATTGAACAAGTATACTGGAGAAGGAGGGGACAGAAATAATAATGGAAGGAAGAACTTTGAAGATCGTAGGAGGGACCAAGACGATCAGGGGCGAAACCCCCAGCCTAGAGGACCAGTTATAAACACCATTTCTGGAGGGCCGAGACCTCGAGGGCCTGTGATAAACACGATCTTTGGAGGTCCAACTGCTGCTGGATTGTCCAAAAATTCCAGAAAGGCATATACTAGAGAGGTTATGCATATTGTTGGAGAAGCTCCGAAGAGGGCCAGGACAGAAGTAACATTGGCTTTTGATGATTCCGACCTAGAGGGTGTGAAGTTTCCCCATGACGACCCGCTGGTCATAACACCAATAATAGGAAATAGCCCGGTTAAGAGGGTCCTTGTGGATAATGGTGCTTCTGTGGATATCTTGCTCCACGACACCTTTCTAAGGATGGGGTATAACGACTCCCAGTTAACACCAACCGACATGCCGATATATGGATTTGCTGGAGTAGAATGTCCTGTGGAAGGGATAATCAAGTTGCCAACCACCATAGGTACGGAGCCAAGGCAAGCAACACAGATGCTGGATTTCATGGTGGTAAAGGCTAGTTCAACTTATAATGCTATCATGGGGAGGACAGGGATACATGCCTTCAAGGCAGTCCCCTCTTCCTACCATTCAGTCATGAAGTTTCCCACCCGAAATGGGATTGGAGAAGAGAGAGGAGATCAAAAAATGGCTAGAAGCTGTTATGTGGCCTCTTTGAGGGCGGACAGAGTTGGGGGACAAGTTCTTCCTATTGAAGATATGGATGTTCGAGAAAATGACGAGAAGAGAGGAAAGCCAGCTGAAGACCTGGTTTTGGTCCCTTTAGACCCCAAGGATCCTGAGAGGAAGACTTTCATTGGAGCCACATTAGAGGAGCCCTTTAGAGGGAAGTTGGTGAAATTTTTGCAAGAAAATAGTGATGTGTTTGCATGGTCAGCAGCTGATATGCCAGGCATAGACCCGGAGTTAATTACTCACAAGCTAAACGTGGATCCAAGCCGGAAGACAGTGAAACAAAAGAAAAGAAATTTTGCCCCGGAAAGACAAGAGGCTATAAAACAGGAAGTAGAAAAGCTCTTAGAGGCTGGTTTCATAGAGGAGATCCAATTTCCGGAGTGGTTAGCCAACCCTGTAATGGTGAAGAAGGCTAATGGAAAGTGGAGGATGTGTATAGACTTCACTGATCTGAATGATGCATGCCCCAAAGACTGTTTTCCGCTGCCTAGGATTGATACTTTGATTGATGCCACTGCTGGACATGAGATGCTGAGTTTCATGGATGGATTTAGCGGATACAACCAGATCAAAATGCATAAGGATGACATTCCAAAGGTATCATTTATCACTGACTTTGGTGTTTATTGTTATCTTGTTATGGCGTTTGGTCTCAAGAATGCAGGAGCCACCTATCAAAGGTTGGTAAACAAAATTTTTAAGGATCTTATTGGTAAGACTATGGAAGTCTATGTTGATGACATGTTAGTCAAGAGTCTAGTAAAGACCGATCACATAACCCATTTGAGGGAAGCTTTTGAGGTCCTGAGGTACCACAAGATGATGTTGAATCCTGCGAAGTGTGCTTTCGGAGTAGGATCTGGAAAATTCTTGGGATTGATGGTCTCAAAGAGGGGAATTGAGGCTAACCCCGATAAAATAAAGGCAATCCTGGACATGGAACCCCCAAAAACTGTCAAGGATGTTCAGAAGCTCACGGGAAGGGTTGCTGCGCTAGGACGATTCATCTCCAAGTCAGGAGACAAGTGCTTATCATTCTTCAAGTCACTAAAGAACATCAAAGACTTTGTATGGAGTGAGGAAAATCAGAAGGCATTTGAAGAGTTAAAGAAGTACATGGGCCAGGCCCCGTTGTTGGCCAAGCCAGTTCTGAATGAAGTTTTATTTCTGTACTTGGCTGTTTCAGAGAGCGCCTTGAGCGCGGTGTTGGTTAAGGAGGAACTGAAAGTCCAGAAACCCGTATACTATGTCAGCAAAATTTTGCATGGTGCTGAGTTGAATTATTCAACTATTGAGAAATTCGCTCTAGCCTTGGTAATAGCTTCGAGAAAGCTGCGTCCTTATTTTCAGGCTCACCAGATTGAGGTGCTAACGAATCAGCCCCTGAGAAACATCATTCACAGTCCCAAGGCAAGTGGGAGATTGATTAAGTGGGCAATAGAGCTGGGAGAGTTCGATCTCAAGTATAAGCCACGTATGGAGATAAAAGCCCAGGCACTAGCTGACTTCGTGGTGGAATGTACCATACCCAACCAAGAAGTCGGGGGGCAGGAAGATACCATACCTCAAGACAAGGGAGTTGATAATGAAAGCAAAGAGAAGGATGATAAAGAGTATTGGGTTCTCTATTTTGATGGAGCATCAAAAACAAACTCCAGTGGAGCAGGATTGGTTTTGCAAAGCCCTGATGGGTTCTTAATTGAGTATGCTATGAAGCTAGACTTCCCAACCACAAATAATGAGGCAGAATATGAAGCCCTGATAGCTGGCCTTGGTCTAGCTGGGACACTTAGAGTCAAAAATTTAAAGGTCCGTGGAGATTCGAAGCTGATCATATCCCAGGTAAAGGGAGAATTTGAGGCAAGGGATGATACGATGGCTAAGTATGTCCGCCTAGTAAGAGCTGTGATGACCCAATTTAATGAATGTCATGTTGAACACATTCCAAGGGAAGAAAATGTTAAGGCGGATGCGCTATCAAAGTTTGCTTCATCTGAGATAGAAGAAAGTTCAGGAAGTGTATACTTCCGTGTTTTAAAGACGCGAAGCATAGATGTTAAGCTTGTGGCTCCCATAGGCCTGGGGACGTCATGGATCGATCCCATTAAGGCTCACATTCAAACCGGATGGTTGCCAAGCGATGCAACTGAAGCACGAAAGTTAACTGTTCGAGCATTAAGGTACTCTTTGATAGATGGGATTCTGTATAAAAGATCTTTCGTGGTTCCTTACTTAAGGTGTCTCAGGCCCGATGAGGCACGCTTGGCTCTTGAGGAAGTGCATGAAGGTATTTGTGGACAACACTTGGGGGGCAGGGCCTTAGCTCATAAGATAACCCGTTTAGGCTTCTATTGGCCAGAAATGATGGCTGATGCTAAAGAATATGTGAAGAAGTGTGATCGCTGTCAGAAGCATGCACCAGTTGTTAGACAACCCCCCGAGATGCTGACCTCTATCAACTCGCCTATTCCCTTTGTAATGTGGGGGATGGATATTCTAGGGCCTTTTCCTATGGCCACGGCACAAAGGAAGTTTCTGATTGTAGCCATTGATTATTTCACCAAGTGGATCGAAGCCAAACCTTTGGCCAAAATCACAACTAAGCAAGTTGCACAATTCCTGTGGGAAAATATCATGTGCCGATATGGAATTCCCCGTATCCTCGTCACTGACAATGGAACACAATTCAACAATGAGGAATTCAAGAAGTATTGCGAAGAAAATGAAATTGAGTTGCGGTTCACCTCTGTGGCTCACCCGCAAGCCAATGGGCAAGCGGAGGTAGCAAATCGGATAATCCTGGATGGACTAAAGAAGAGGATCGAAAAGTCGAGAAATAATTGGGTGGATGAGATACTTCCCATATTATGGGCCTATAGGACTACTTGTAGAGTCACGACAGATGCAACTCCTTTCATGTTGGCATATGGGGCGGAAGCAGTAGTTCTCGTGGAGATATCACATTCCTCTCCAAGGATTCAGGCTTTCGATGAGAAAGAAAATGAGGAAGGGCAGAGATTAGCCCTGGATTTAATTGATGAAGTGCGAGATAAAGCACATGCAAAGATAGTAGAATATCAGAAAAAAGCTTCATTCTACTACAACCTAAGGGTTAAAGAAAGGTTTTTTAAACAAGGCGATCTAGTCTTGAGGAAGATAGAAGCATCTGGTGTAGGACAAAAAGGGAAGCTTGCCCCAAATTGGGAAGGGCCGTACAGAGTCAAGAGTGTTCAAGGTAGAGGAACCTACAAGCTCGAGACTATGGATGGTTTTGAAGTCCCGAGGACCTGGCACGCACAAAACCTGAAGGTTTACTACGTGTAAGATAGGCGAAGTACGATTCTCACTTGTCATTGTGACAAGTAGGTTTAAAAGCACCTGGAAGCTTTGCTTGCGTAGGATTTTATATTCCAGTAGAATTTACATTGTCTAGTTATTATTGATTAGGGTCGAACCCATGCTATGTAAGGTTTTGAAAAACTAGACTTCATATTAAAGAGTTTGAAATTATTTCAATCCAAGGATATTTAAGGCTCAAATGCATATTAAACAGAAAGAGGCAAGAAAAGCAACATATAAAATATAAGCCCCGAAGGGTAATAAGTTTTGAATACAATTAAGTCAATACAATAAAACAAGCCATGCAGGGCTGAAAAAGCTCTAAGGAGCTGAGGTGCCCTCGGCGTCCATATCATCATCCTCTCCGCTCTCGCTAGATGTCTCCGTCGTCTCGGAGGAGGAGGAAGAGCTGTCGTCCTCAGCAGGTCTGGAAGAAGACTCGGGAGGAGGAAGGAGTGGATCCTGAGGAACATGATCCGAGACAACTACTCGGGTACGAAACCTCTGTAGCAAAGCCTCGTCATCAGGGCAGATATAGTCCGCCGGGTTAATGTCAGGACAAGCCTCGTTCACGGTCCCAAGGGCCGTGTCCCAACCAATCCTAAAAAACCCGGGAAAGACTGAATCATCCCTAATCCTCATGGATTGGGCAAACTCCTCCGAGTCCAGATAGTTGTCTATAGCTTTATCCTTCTCCGCCCGAAGTACCACCAGCTCGGCGTTAGACTCTCCGAGTTCTTCCTCTTTGCGCTTGAGCTTCTTGTCCAGGGTAGCATACTTCTTCTGTTGCCTCCTGAGGGCATTATCGGCCTTATCAGAAGCCCGCTTCCACGATTCGGCTTGCCTCACAGCGCCTTGAAAGTAGGCGTTAGACTGGAACAAAGCAATTAACAAAGTATAAGGCAAGAAAATGCTACAAGAATGAAAAATAAGTTCAAAAAAGAGAAGGCATACCGAAGCCAGAGACTGAGCTCCCATGAGCTTAATCCTCTCAAGATCAGGGGTGGCCACCACATCAGTAAAATCCTTGGGAGTCACGCTATGGTAAGACCAATCCCAAGCATGTTTCGTGGAACCAACTACGGTGTCCCCTCGGCGGAATCCCCAGAGAGGCTGAAAGGCGCCTGTGGCAGCAGCAGTAGGGGCAGCAGCAGTGATAGGAGCACCATGGCCTCCAGCTCCTTCAGTTGAAGCCTCCCCTATAGGCTCTTTGTGCTTCTTCAAAAAGATAGGCTCCGTGGCCTTTCCCCGGGTATCTAGGCCTGCGAGCCGAGCTTTCTTCATCCTAGCTGTTTCCTCAACCAAAGGAACATTGTCCTCGTTAATCTCCTTAGCAGCTGAAACAAAGCAAAGGACAAAATAAGTGATGTTAATAATGCATGAAATGAAATAAAATTGAGAAGGGAAGAAAAATACCCTGTTGAGAAACAGAGGATAGTCCCACATGAATCAGGGAAAACTCCTCTAAGAGAGTCCAGCTGGTGGTGGTGCCATCATCCTGAGTAAGCCCATTATAAATAATAGTTTCTTCAGGAGTTAAGTGAATGGATTTGAGGCTACCATCACTGACCTTCCCAAAGGAAGATCGAAAAAGTGTGCCCCAGTCACCATTCTCCCAACGTAACCCAACGAAACTATTCCTCCAATTTTGATTATTATCAGGAATAGAGGCGCTGTTAAAGATATGTTTGCTTTTGGGCCTTTGCTTGACATAGACCCAACCACAGATATTGGAAGAACTATTATAACACTGAAAGACCTTCCTAAAAACGGCTACAGAAAGAGGAAAACCCTCCCTAAGACAACAAACCATAAAACATAGAATATTCCTCCAGGCATTTGAAGGAAGCTGACACGGATTAATTTGTAGATCAGCCAAAAGATGAGGAATAAAGGGGTGAAAAGGAAACCTAAGCCCAGCATTAAGGGCATCTGTGTAAATGAAGAGAGTATCGGGTCTCCAGTGGCAAGTACGATCACCACCAGAGACTGGAACTAATCTAAGAGGAGGAAGGACGTTATAACGAGCATTTAGTTTATTGAAATCTATGTTGTGCCAAGTATTACAATGATTAAAAGAGTCGAGATGTGCAGTGGAGGGATATTCATCCCCCCTAGTGTTAATCATATCAATTAAAGACATATATGAAGAGCGGATCTCGATATCCTTACCTCGTTTTGAAGCCGAGGCTATCTTGGCCGCCCTCTCAGAACTCTTGTCAGCCATTAGTAAAGCTGGGAAAAGCCTGAAAACTTTGAAAGGAAGGAGGCTGAAAACTAGGGGAGGAAGATTGAGAGAGAGTAGGAAGTTGGAAGAAATGTGTGAAATGAGGAGTGAAGAGTGTGAGTAGGAACACTCCCCCCACCCACCTTTATATAGCCAAAGAAGAGGTGATTTGGGCCTTAAAAAGCCCATTTGGGCCCAACAAAGAGAAGGTTCTGGAATTATCCTGGAAATTCCTGGAAAAACCAAGTGAAAAATTTTAATTTTTAAAAGATTCTGGAAGAATCCAGAAAAACCTTAGAAGAACCTGGAATTTGGGCTTAGAGATAAGGCCCAATTTTAGAAAAATCTTGGAAAATCCAAGTATGTAGGGCTAAAAAGGCCCAGAGCTAAGGCCCAGGTATAAAAGTCATGTTTGAGGCCCAAATATCTTTTTAAGAGGGGTGAAAGAAAAGCCCAGTTAAAAACAGTGGGCCCAAAGATTAGCCCAATAAAACCAGCCCAGAAAAGGGCCCAATTAGTTGAAAGGCCCAAAAAGAAAAACCCACTAAAGGGTTGGCCCAAGAGAATCTAATCAGAAAAAGGGATGGCCCAAGATAGAGGCCCAGGAAAATTAGAAATAAAAAGTTGGTACCCTTTACCCAATTCGATCAGGACTTGCATTAAAATTCTAGTCGAATGAATTGAGGTCGAATTTCCTTCGACCAGGGCTAAAAAAGGGAGCTATTTCGGTCAAGAAAAGAATCCTGACCAAAAATTCCTGGTCGAAAAGGGAAGAAAAAAATATTTAAATGATTGTTTCATTCGACCAGAATGCCTGAATAATTTCTGACCTTTTTTCTTGACCCTGTCGACCAGGAAGCAAGGTAAAATCCTGGTCGAATAGACCCTGCCCGAATTTTTGTCGATCTGGGCTTAAAAGAAAGGCTAAATCGGTCAAGATAATGTGTTCTGACCGAAAATCCTAGTCGAAGATTTCTGCTAAAAAAAATAAAATATATACAAAGCAAAAATCCTGGTCGAAATTCGACCAGGAATTGAGGTCGAATGCATCCTCTTCGAATTTCCTTCGACCAAGGCACAACAAAGGCTAATTCGACCAGGATCCTGGTAGAATGGATTCCTGGTCGAAAATTGTATAAAAAAAAAGGGGGGGGGGGAAGAAAAAAGGAAGAAAAAAAGGAAGAAAAAGAAAAAAAAACCCTGGAAAATTACAAGAAAAATAAGGAAATTCCTTAAATATTTTCTGAAAAGTGTTAATATTTTCAGAAATAAGGAAAAATCCAGAAAATTAAAGGATAAATCCCAGAAAATTAAGGGAAAATCCAGAAATTAAGGATAAATCCCAGAAATTAAGGAAAAAATCCAGAAATTAAGGATAAATCCCAGAAATTAAGGGAAAAATCCAGAAATTAAGGGAAAATCCAGAAATTAAGGATAAATCCCAGAAATTAAGGGAAAAATCCAGAAATTAAGGATAAATCCCAGAAAATTAAGGAAAAATTCCTGGAAATTAAGATAATTTCTGAATAAAAGGAAGATTCGTTGTAAATGTGTAGGTCGCTCCACACTTTACGCAAAAACGAAACCTTGTAAGGGAACGAATAGATTTAACTTCTGCGAAACCTAATCAATATTTCCCAAAAGTTGGGGGGCAAATGATAGGGATAAATAAGTCCTGATTTTATAATTAATGAGCTGATAGGCCCAATAATAAGATGTATAATATTCAGACCAGAAAGGTTAAGCCTGATGGACCAGTTCAGGTCTGGTGGAATAAAAAAGGCCCAAAAGCCCTGATTATTAATTAATTTCGTAATTAATTAATAAGGGAAAAATCAGATGTTGAAAAGAGTCCCGATAAGGATATAAATCCTTGGAGATTAGCCTCAAGGGGACCTAAAAGGATAAGGAATCAGTTTCCTACTATCTAGGACTCCAAAGTCCATTCTAATTATGAGACTTGCCCACCAAGTCTCCTATACCAAGTCCAATTCCAGGACTCCCACATCTATATAAGGGGCCTCACCCCACAAATCAGAACTACGTTTTTTGGCTTGATTCTCTAATTCACAGAGATACGTAGGCATCTCGTAAAGGCAGATTGAGCCACGAAGCACGAGAGCAGCCATTAAAGGCCTTAAGCTCTCGAATCTTAGTAGTAAATACAGCAAATAATAACCTTAGTTTTTTATCCACAACAGTAACATTTATGAATCCAGGCTTTCAACAAACTCTGATGGTTCTGCAATCTGTCTGTTGAGTAGAGCATCAATTGAAGAAAGCTGGAACTGGCACAAGAGACTCTCTTATTTAAATTTCAACAACATAAATGAGCTTGTAAAGAAAGATCTTGTGAGAGGACTGTCAAAATCAGTATTTGCTCCTGATGGCCTTTGTGATTCATGTCAAAAGGCAAAATAAAGAAAATCTTCATTCAAGAGAAAAATTGAATCCTCAATTTTTGAGCCTTATCACTTACTGCATGTTGATCTATTTGGTCCAGTTAATGTCATGTCTATTGCAAAGAAGAAATATGCTATGGTTATAGTGGATGAGTTCACAAGATACACATGGGTGTATTTCTTGCACAAGAAGAATGAAACTGCATCTACTCTAACTGATCATGTCAGACAGCTGGATAAGTTGGTCAAAGATTCTGTTAAAATCATAAGAAGTGATAATGATACTGAGTTCAAGAATTTAATCATGGAAGAGTTCTGCAAAGAGCATGGAATAAAGCAGGAATTTTCTGCACCTGGAACTCCATAGCAGAATGGAGTTGTAGAAAGAAAAAATAAGACTCTTATTGAAGTTGCACGAACTATGCTTGATGAAGCAAAGCTACCAACCTACTTTTGGGCTGAAGTTGTGCAGACTGATTGTTTTACACAGAATGCTACACTGATCAACAAGCATGTAAAAACACCATATGAGGTGGTGAAGAAAAAGAAGCCAAATCTGAGATATTTTCATATATTTGGATGCAAGTGTTTTGTTCTTAAGACTCATCCTGAACAGCTGTCAAAATTTGATCTAAAAGCTGATGAAGGAATTTTTCTTGGATATCCACTTTCTATAAAAGCCTTCAGAGTCTACAATTTAAGAACAAGGGTTGTCATGGAATCTATCAATGTATCTTTTGATGATAAAAAGATTACTGGACTTGAAGATTTCAATGATCATGATCAGCTGAGATTTGAAAATAAAGATTTAAATTCTGATTCTGTAAGTTCTGATGACCTAAATTATGTTCCTATAAGTTCTGACGGGTTAAATTCTGATGTCGTTGAAACTGTGGTAATTACTCCAAGGGAAAATGCACCTGTTCAGGGGGAGCAAGCTGATGATCATACCACATTTCAAGATTTTCAAGAAGCATCAGAACCTGTCATTGGCTCTTCAAGTTCTGATTCATCAAGTCTGATGAGCCAAATTCTGATAATTCTGGAAACTCTGATTCTTCAAATCCTGAAGGATCTAACTCAAATTTTGAAGTCTCGGAGAGCATAACTACAGGGGGGGCATCATTAAAAACTGATGGAGACAGCATGGATCATGGGGGAGGATCCAGTTCTAGAGATCAACTTCCATCTGCAAGGAAGTGGACTAAAGCATACACACCTGACTTAATAATTGGAGATCCTGAAGCAGGTGTCAGAACTAGAACTGCAACATAAAATGAATGTCTCTATCATTCTTTTCTATCTCAGACTGAACCAAAGAAAGTGGAAGAAGCTCTTCAAGATGCTGATTGGGTGCAAGCAATGCAGGAAGAGTTAAATGAATTTAAAAGAAATAAAGTGTGGACCCTAGTGCCAAGACCAAAGAACAGATCTATTATTGGCACAAAATGGGTGTTCAGAAACAAAACTGACAGTGATGGCAAAATTACAAGAAACAAAGCAATGTTGGTTGTTAAAGGTTACTCTCAACAGGAGGGATTATGATGAAACATTTGCTCCAGTGCTTAGGAGAAGGGTTATCAAACTAGGCAGAGTTTGGTGGTAGGACCACAATGTGGAAAAAAAATTTACTCGAGAGTTAGAAAGTGCAATGCTAAGAGAGTATCCCTATTCATTTTCTATCTGATTCCGGGACGGAATCCTTTTAAGGAGGAGAGACTGTAATAACCCCAATTTTTGGAAATTTTTGAAACCCTTATGAATAGTGATTTTGCAGATTATGCTGAATAAGAAAACTTTTCATGCCACACTATGTAGGGGTTCTTTTATGGATATTCAGAGATTTTATTGGTACTCTATGTGATATATAAGTGTATGTAAAGATCGTTAGAATCCAAATCCGAACACTTTGATTTTTCCCGGAAATCCACCAGATATCGAAAGAATTGAGTATAAGGTAACTGGATAAAAAGGATTTAAATTAAAGGATTATACGAGAGGATCATAAAAGGAACCTAATGTATTTAGAAAGGTTAAGAAAACCCAAGTAATAAGATCCCGGGTATGATCCCTCAAACGAGAAACGAGAACGAAAGATAAGCGAACCGTATAACAGATCAGCGGTCATTAGACAAACAATTAGGAGTTAATCAAGGAGGTTAGGGATGATGAGGTCATCAAACCAATAAGAAGAGGGCAAGTAAGGGGTGATGACATAGCAAAGGTGACATAAGCATGACATAGGGGGGGAGGAGGTGTGGTTGGTTTTTAACCACACAATTTTCAAGGTTAATAAGGTAATTAACCAAAATCAAATCAAAAGCAACCAAGCTAAGCTAAACAAATCACAAACACAAAAATCATTTCCTTTCTTCTTCAACAATTGCTCTCGGCTTTTCTTCATTTCAAGAAGAAGAAATTTCAAAGTTCAAGTTCCAAGCTTCCTTAATTAGTAAGGTAATTATCTAGTACTCCTTATGCATATATATAGTTATCCTATAAGTTTGAGCTCCAAAATCATTCACAATCTCTTCCAAGAAATCAATGAAGAAGATAATGAATAGTGATTTCAAGATTTTAACTTGATTTTTCCTTTAAGATCCAAGCATCCCTAAGACATCTCAAGGCTTCTTAAGGCTTCCTAGCTACTCACATCACTTCAAGGAAGGTATAACATCTCCAAACCCTAGCTTTACTTTGTATATTATGATGATTTTGATTGTTATGGTAAAAGAGTAGCTTGATGCTTGCATGTTTAGAGTTTGGGTTGGAGTTGTAGTAAATTGGATGTTGAAATCTTATTGATTAGTTAAAGGACTTAAGTATAGTTTTAAATTCATGTTTGAGAATAACATAAATTGGAGAACTTGAGGTGTTGGGGCTGTTGTAGTATGGTATGGATGGATTTTGGTTGTATGAATGAATTGGGGTTGATTGGTGGTTGATTTGGAATGGTATAAAATTGGGAAATCGCGTAAACATAGCCGTCGTAATATCCGATTTACTTTAGACTGCTTTTGTTCATAACATTAGGACCCGAGAACTCCCTGCTAGGTTTTGACCATTGCCATGTTTAGATAGTTCATGTTACGAGCTTCGTTTTGATATGTGGTTCGTTTGATTCCGATGTACGGTTTAGGAGAAACGGCCGTTTTAAGTAATGACGTTTCGCGAACGAATCATTACCCCTCGCCTTACTTTGAAACATATGTTAAAGACCAAAAAGGGCTAATTGGAGTATGGAAAATTTATGTAAAGTGTGTTAGGCAGTTGGTAAGACACTCGCGAAAGAATCGCCTTAAAACTCGTAATGGTTAATTTATTAAAAATGGTGGAGCCAAGGGTACTCGAGCGACTTAAGAGAATCATTAAGCGCAAAACGAGCGTTAGAGTCTAAATTGGTTAAAGTATATATTTACAAGTGACTTTGGTTTAATTCCAACTTATATGTTGTTTATAGGTTACCAGACTCGTCCCAAGCCATTTATAACCCCCAGTCGCTCAGGCAAGTTTTCTACCCGTTATACTGTTGTTGTGATGTAAATATATGTATATGCATTATCTTGTGATAAGTGCATGTTTGTTATTAGCAAATTTTGCGATATATTGGAGCATGCTGATATGGTATATATGCATGTTTGTTTCGTAATCTGGTTATCTATCTGTTGATTTCAATGCTTATAGTTGCATAATACCTATGCTAGAGATAAGCAGTAGTTGCGTATACCCTAGGTATAGGGGACCCAAAGGTGAACATATTTCTAAACCGGGAGTCGATGTTCCCAAGTATATTATATATATATATTTATATATATAGGGATATAATTTTCAAAACTATTGATCGAATAAGGTTTATTCGATAACTTTATTTTATTTAATGAATATTATTTGAATAATCATTCGAGGACTTATGACTCTGTTTATTCTATTTAATGATTATTAATTGGATATTCATTTGACGATGTATGACTCCGTTAATTTTATTTAATGAATATTATTTATAATATTCATTCGAGGTATTATGACTCCGCTTATTATTTAATAATATTCTTTATTTTATTAAAGAATAATGTTTCGATAATCAAACTTATTTTCGATTATTCAAATAAAGATAGTACTTTCGTATAAGTATATCTTTGGTTATTTAATATTCATTTCAAGTATGAGTTTTAAAACTTCTACTTCGATTATTTTTATAAGGATTATCTTTATGAGAATATTATTTAAATAATAATATTCAGATATTTCTAATATATCGGGACTGATTTATTTTAATAAATCAGCAGTACTCCAAACATTCTTAAAAATGTTTTCAAGTCTTCAAAATGATTTCTACAAGTTAGGGCGGATCCCAAAACTCATTCTTTTATATTTAAGATCCTCCTTTCGAAGGGGATTTAAATACTCGCTCAAAACCTGGGGATCCGGCTCTGTGGTGTATTTTACATTCGCAACGTGGTTGCTGTTTTGAGAAAACAATTTGATTACTTGCCCAACGTTCGGGAAGTAAGTCCCTCTAATTTTGTCGGCATAAGCGACAGGCCGGGGTACGGTATATCAAAGTGTAAGTGGCTGGGTGGTAGTCCATCAACGCGTAAGAGGCCGGGTGGTGGTCCAGCACAAGGTCCTTATGTGGCCAGGGTGATGACCGGTGGGGGATTCATCCATCTACTAGTAGAAAAGGTTACTTATTGGTATCTTTGCCTAATCAGCAAGATATCGGGTTTATGCCACAATTCTTTTTCCTTCCAAATATTTATTGGATGTTACAAATTTTGTTCATACTTTACATGACAGAGGCTTTCCGGAAATGTATAAAGAAGATGTATATGTGGATATATATATATATATATATATATATATATATATATATATATATATCGGGACTTAATGAAGTATATCATAACTTCATTTCCTTCAATAATACTTCAAAGATTAATCTATTCAAATCTTGTCTTGTAGTCTCATCTATGTGATGAACTGTTGAAAGCTCATTATAACTTGAACGGTGGTAGTTCAAGTAGTATTTGGAAAAGATATAAGTATATTGGAGTATCTTGTAACTTCATCTTTTAAACTTATATCTAGTAAATGATTATCTTATGCATGTCAAAGATTTTCAGAAAAATGTTGAGACAAGGTTAGATATATGAGATCACCTTGCAACGATAGTTTTATACAGTTATAAACTGGAACTCTGTGTATATTATGCATGGAAGAGGACTTCCAAGATTTGAAAAGTATATATGTATATATACTGAATATTTTGCGACTTCATCATATTAAGATATCAAACTTGGTTCATTTCTTTTGACCAAGACTTTCATGAGTACTATGAGAAGGCTCATATATTGTTAATCATTATACATATTATTTTGGTGGGCTTGCTGCTCACCCTTGCTTTCTTCTTTCATCACACAACAACAGATAGAAAAGATGAACAGGACCAAGCTCCCGATTCGCAAGCGGTTAGAAAACGTTCCGCAGTCTTCTGGAAGCGTTGATGCCGCCGTAGCTGAGGTAGGAGCTACCAATAGGCTAGGTTTTCAACTATTGATGAACCAGACTTATGTATCTTTATCAATTGTAATAATGGCAAAGAAATGTAAATCTATTCAGAAACCCTTTTAAGGTGTAATGGCATATAATTTTGAAATAAAATGACTCGTGTTACTTTTGGATATTCATCTCTGAGACTATAACTTGTGGTGTATGTGTTTATTGTGGGGTCACAGTACAAAGTAGTTGATTGTTTATTAAGATTGGGTGTTATTAAGGGAAATGGAACTCGTGTCAACTCGGATCCCCGACCCCGGATTTGGGGGTGTTACACTTATGCTGCTCACAAGAAGTTTAAAGTCTTTCAAATGGATGTAAAAAGTGCTTTTCTCAATGGAGAATTGGAAGAAGAGGTATATGTTGAACAACCTCCAGGCTTTGTAGATCCAAAATTTCCAAATCATATCTACAGGCTTGATAAAGCACTTTATGGCCTTAAGCAAGCTCCAAAAGCATGGTATGAGACTTTAGCTCAATTTCTTCTGGAAAGTGGATTTAACAGAGTCACAGTTGACAAGACTTTATTCTACCTCAACCATGGAAAGGACTTACTTTTGGTACAGATATATGTTGATGATATCATCTTTGGCTCTACAAATACAAAACATTGTGAAAGATTTTCCAAGTTAATACAGTCAAGATATCAAATGAGTATGATGGGAGAGTTGAGTTATTTTCTGGGACTTCAAGTCAAACAAACTGATGAAGGCACTTTCATCAGTCAATCCAAGTACACCAGAAATCTACTCAAGAAATTTGGAATGCAAGACAGTTCTACTACATCAACTCCCATGGCCACTGCAACCAAGTTAGATAAAGATACTGGAGCATCAGTAGATATTACTAACTACAGAGGTATGATTGGCTCTTTACTCTATTTAACTGCAAGTAGACCTGATATCATGTATGCTACCTATCTTTGTGCAAGATTTCAGGCTGATCCAAGAGAACCTCATCTAATAGTTGTGAAAAGAATTTTCAAGTACCTCAAGGGTACAGCTGATCTAGGATTGTGGTATCCTAGGGAATTAGATTTTAAGCTAATAGGATACTCAGATATAGATTTTGCAGGATGCAAAATAGATAGGAAAATCACTCACTACTAGAAATCTGTTAATAGACATCGCCCTTTAGGCATGGGTTGTTGGTGCAACCGATGTAAAAGAGTACTATCAACATCGGTCCCAATAAAACCGATGTCTATGATTTATATAGACATCGATTTGTAGTTTAACCGATGTCTAATGTAAGCTGAAAAAAAGCACGCTAAATCAGCCCGTGTCTTTTCCTGTTTATACTTTAAGTAGTGTATATGTTCCCCCCTCCAAATTTGTTCCCCCCTTAGACAAATTCACTTCCCCCCAAATATTTCACCCATATTCCCGCCAAATAAAAAACAAAAAACATAAGACTAAAAACTAAAAATATAAAACTAAAAACTAAAAAACATAACTCCCACATTCTCTCACCCCGACTCTCTCAACCACTCTCACTACTGAAGCAATCGAAGCCATTTGAAGCTCACAATCGAAGTCAAAAAACTGAAAGAATCGAAGCTACTAGGTTTGAAGCTCACAATCGAAGCTCAATTGAAGCTCCAATCGAAGCTAGGGTTGAGTCGAAGCTGGGTTTGAGCCGAAGCTAGGTTTGAGTCGAATCGAAGCACCAACTCCTTTGCTTTGGGTTTGGTAAGCTCTCTATGAACCCTAATTTTGTTCGAACTTGTTTAGTTGGGGATTTTATAAATTAGGGATTTTTGGACCAATTAGGTATGATATTGTATGGTATGATATTGTATGTATAAATTACGTATGATGTTGTATGGAATTATATTGTATGTATCTGCATGTCTTTATCTTTATATGATGTGTATGATATTGTATGTTTTTTCTTTTTTAAAGTGATAAATGTATGATATTGTATGTTTGTCTTTATATTGTATGTTTGTTAACTTCTTTTGGTTCTGAAAATTTAATGATAGTGTTTGTTCTATTGGTTTTGTGTATAAATTTTGGTTTTGGTCTTTATATGTTATTGGTTTTGGTATGTTGCATAGTGTGAAGCCAACTTTATGTTTTAAAACATCACCGATAACTTAAGTTTAGGACTCACAATTGCAATGTTTCACTCTTGCTCTAAAAAGTAACAGACTTCCATGGATTTTCTTTTTTTCAAAATTTGCCTTTACTCTTTTCTTTGTATACTAAATTACTTGAACACATAGCTAATTACTTGTGCACCTTGACTTGAACACATAGATAATGTAATTATTTTTATAATTTTCTTTTTGTAAATCTGTAGTGTTATCATTAGTAGTGTACTAGTGTGAATTGATAAGTGCATCATTTATTAGTAGTGTAGTAGTATCCTGTTTTGTGTCCTGTTTTGTGTCCTGTTTTATGTCCTGCATCTAACCTAATAAGAATCATAATTATAAATTAAATACACAATTGCACCAAGTAAGTTAATCATATATTAAATTATCTTGATATATTTTCAAACAAAATAACATGAGTAACAATTGTTGTAAATAATGTGTAAGTTATGTAGTTGTTTAGTATTTGATATTGAACTTATAATCAGGTGTACGTGTCTATATATGGATAAATCATGGATGCGGGCTGATAAGGATTCATTAGAGTATGAGATCGGGGTTGAAAACTTTCTATTATACGCCAAAGAAAACTGTAAAGATCCTAAACTAATACCCTGTCCATGTGCACGTTGCTGTAATTTCAAAAAGTTCTCTGTGAAAATCATTAAAGGTCATTTGTATGAAAAGAGCTTTAGTTTGGGGTATATAAACTGGATTTGGCATATGGCTAGTGCCAATCCTAGGTCATATGCCACTAGCACAATGCTGACTCCCTCTTCAGTGAATATAGAAGAGAATATCGAAGAAAATATTGGGGCATCAGAAGTAGGTGATATTTGTGAAGCAGCATATAATCGGGGTAATTTGGGTGATGATTGTGATAAAGATTCAGACGAGTTCAAGCGGTTTTTGGCCGATGCTGAGCAACCGTTATTTGAGGGCAGTGATAGTAGTAAATTAGAATCAATGCTAAAATTACATAACTGGAAAGCGAGATTCGGGATTAGTGATAACGCCTTTACAGATTTACTCTCTTCGGTTGGTTCTTTACTTCCCAAAGATCATGTCTTGCCAATTAATGAATACACAGCTAAAAAAACCCTATCTGATCTAGGCCTTGAGTATATAAAAATCCATGCATGTCCGAATGATTGCATTCTATATAGGGGTGTCAATTCCGATATTGTCGAGTGCCCCAAGTGTCACAAATCTCGGTGGAAGTTAGGAAAAGATGGTAAAGAGAGAGTCAACGTTCCGACCAAAGTTATGTGGTATTTCCCGATCATTCCCAGATTTAAGCGGATGTTTATATCTGAATCTACCGCTAAACTAAAGACTTGGCATGTGAACCAAAGAAGTCAAGATGGTCACATGTGCCATCCAGCTGACTCTCCTTCATTGCGGAATGTCGATTATAGGTGGCCAACCTTCGGTAATAAGCCAAGAAATATTCGGTTAGCCTTGGCAGCTGATGGTATAAACCCACACAATAACGACCTAAACAATAGGTATAGCTGCTAGCCTGTAGTATTGACAACGTATAATCTCCCTCCGTGGTTGTGCATGAAAAGAAAATATATGATGTTAACAGTATTAGTCTCTAGCCCGCAAGAGCGAGGTAATAATATTGACGTGTTTTTGCAACCATTGATCGATGATTTGAAGAAGCTTTGGGAAGAAGGTGAACCAAATGTGTTTGGCGTTCATACTAAATCTTTTTTCACTTTAAAGGCAATTCTAATGTGGACGATAAATGACTTTCCCGCATATGGTAATTTGTTTGGTTGTGTGAATAAGGGTTATATGTCTTGGCCTGTTTGTGGGGATGATACCACGACTAAATACTTACCTCATTCGAAGAAAATGTCTTTCCAAGGTCATCGTCGATATTTACCTAGGCACCATCCTTATAGGAAGAAGAAGGCGGCTTTTAATGGTGAACAAGAGTTAGGATTTACGCGTCCACCCCTTTCCGGTGAAGAAGTTTTACTGCAACAGGAGCGAATAAAATTTTCTTTTGGAGAAGCAGTAAAGAAGTCAAACAAGGTGCACTGTCCATGGAAAAAAATCAATTTTCTTTGACTTAGAATATTGGAAATTCCATCATGTCCGTCACTGTCTCGATGTTATGCACGTCGAGAACAATGTGTGTGACAATCTTATTGGGACCCTTCTAAATATAAGATATATGACTAAAGATAGTGAGGCGTCATGTCTTGATATGATTCAAATGGGTGTTAGGAAAGACTTGGCTCCACAAAAAATTGGAGAAAAGAGAACCTACTTGCCCCCTCTGCTTTTACTCTTTCAAAGACAGAAAAAAAAAGAAACTATTAAAATCGTTTGTGGCGCCCTCCAAACCCGGGTCAGAAGTTTGGGGTCCACACACACGCACCTTATTAACAACCTGCTTATAACAATGATAAAGATAATAATATGCAGTGACCCTACTTACCAACTACCACAGATCGCAACAGGTTAAAGTATGCACACAAGCCAAACACACTTACTTATATTACAAACCGTTCAAATCCCAACTATCCAAACTCAGAACTGAGTATTAAACATTATTACAAACTTTTACAAACTTAAATTACTCCCAAAAGAAGCCTACTAGCTCAACTCGATCAACCTGAACCCCTATCTCTCGCGCTGGACTGGGGATCCTCGGTACCAACCGGTTCCTTCTTAACTGGAAAAGAACATAAACAACATCGCACAAATGAGCTAACTAGCTCAGCAAGTCACAATGACAAAACTGAGAACAATGATCATCAGGTAAATATGGTTACGATAACAAGTGAACAATGGATTATGATTTAGAATTGGATATTATATTTTCATTTTAAAAACCAAGGTTAGGCTGCTGATCAGTCACGCACTAACCCCGAGCAAAGCACACAGCACTCCTCTAACTACTGGATCCAAGGCACACATTGGCCTAGCCTGACCATTATATGGTCTGACCACGAATCTGGTCCACAATTTATAAAAATAATCCAATTCTACCATAATAACAGAATAAGCAGTAATAAACAATAAACAGGATCATTAATAACATTGGGCGTTCAATAATAAAAATGGTTTCAATCTGCATAAAGATCAATATGGCATTTCCAAAGCTTAGCTGTTAGATAGTGAAAGAATTGGATAAAAAAAGAATCAGTGTTTCAGGGTTTCAAGGATTTGGTCTTTCAAAGCATAAGATACAATGGTTTGAGTGTGTAAGAAATCTGGTTCAGTGTTTGATAATTAGTTTGTATGTATTTGTGGAGTAGTATCGTACATTTGAGGTTCGTATTTGGGTATACAACAATCAATGGATTAGAAAAAATCAGGTTTACGGCTCAAGATCAATAACTGGAATCAGGGTTTATGGTTCAGTGCTTCAAAGCACTTGCAATATAAAACAGGACTATCAATCACTATAATATCTCGAGAAAGTTCAGAACACTTGCCTGGTACTAGCTTATTATACTGCACTCGCTTTCAGTCACGACTGTCTTACTCCTCGACTACCTGTTTCCCTTTCCTACGCCTTGCCTCTTCTGCTCACATATCATAAGCATCTATCAATATTGAACTGATACGATTCTATTCAACACATACTTCTATCTACCCTTCGTTTCACCCAAATCCGATTAACGGATTGAAAGTTACGCAATAAACAAGTAAACATCGAATATATAGACCGACAGTTAACCAAAAAGTCACATATAACACATAACACTTCACATAGTCAATGGTATATCATTTATAAAGAAGTCTCGGGTCATAAATAGGCTTTCAGATATTTAAAATGATTTTTAAAACATTTTTCGGAATTAAAACATATTGTTGAATCAATTTCGAAGTAGTAAACATGGTTCGGTTGGCCAATTCTGGCTTCAAAATAATTTCATAATAATTATCGAGCCTTGAAAACAATTTAAAATAATATTTTAAAGCTCGAAACTATTTTTCGGAATTTTTAAATCATTTTTAAATAATTAAATCTAATTAAATAATTAATTAAAATCAATTAATAATTAATTAAATCAATTAATCAATTAATTTTCGAATTAATTGATCAATTAATCGATTAAAAATTAACCGAAATTAATTAACTAATTAATTCAGATTTATTTTTGAATTAAAAATAATTTTTGGAATTAAAATATTAATTTTTGGAATTTTCAGAAATTAAAAATGAATTTTTATAATTAAAATAAATATGAAATATGATTTTTAAGTAATTTATAAACAGGAATCCAAAATATGCAAACTCTGGAAACCTGGGGGACTAAACTGTTTCTTCCCTAAAAGTTCAGGTACCAAACTGCAATTTTACAACCCCCGTCGCAGGAAAATACAGAGGTGGCCCGAGAACACGATTCCGGCACCCTCACCTCACCACAAGCTCCAGATCACATCTACAGACAACCAGGAACTTATTCATGCAATCAAATCATTCAAATAACCCCAGACTTGGTCGGAAATTGGCCAAGAACATCGCCGGTTTCCAGTGAACTTCATAAATTTTCAAAACACAACTCCCTTCGATTCAGATATCCTCTGTTAACGAGCTATATTCCAATCTATTGCAAATTTCATAAGGAACGTAATCTACTATAAATCAACAGCTAATAACCCCTAAATAAAAAAGCCCCAAATTTCAATTGAAAACATTCATACGGGTTATAAACCCTAATTTTAAAATTCGAGAATTAAACCTACTTTTGAGCATGTTATTGAACTCCAAATCAGACGTATGACATATAAAAATCATCAGGAAAACAAGCTCTACAACATGCAAGCATCAAATCATACAAACAATCATCCGAACAAAAATTCATATTTTTAATAAAATTAATTCGAAAATAAATAATTTTTCAGAAAATAAACCTTGATTTCTGCAGTGATTTGGAACACATAATCTGATAGAACACCTCAAGACCTTCGTTTTGAGTACTCGAGCTTTTCAAACGGACTCTGGTAACACCTCCGATTGTTGGTTTGATTCTCAGAAAGGTTTATGAATATATGAATTT
Source organism: Apium graveolens (assembly GCF_009905375.1). NCBI lineage: Eukaryota > Viridiplantae > Streptophyta > Magnoliopsida > Apiales > Apiaceae > Apium > Apium graveolens. Next base: position 23,331 of record NW_027418867.1, on the reverse strand, counting down.
TCTCTGAAAATTTATATAATTACTGACTGCAAATGATTTTTTGATACGAAATAAAATACGGTAAAGGCTATTTATAATTACGGAAAATTAGTATCCCGTAGGATCATTCCGGATATAAAACGGTACGTTTATTTATAAAAACTGGTCTAAACGGTATCGGTTTTCGGGACAATTATCCAAATTAGTACAATTTGTACTGCGGTCTTGGTCTCAGCGCCTGATTACACGTACTACGAGGCGATAATTGGGATAGTTTAATAAAAAGCTCCCGTTTATCGAAAATATGAGTTTTATTGATTTACCGAAATGAATATTGTATCGAAAATGTTACGCCGGGACCGCGCAGGACAAACCGTACGCCGGATCGAAAAAGTCGAAACATGGAATATGCTCAGAATATTACAATTGGGTTAGGAAGGAGTTCTCGGAAGAGTTTCGGGTTCCAAAACGTAACAACGGATGACGTAGGCTGGTTCCCGTTTTTATAAAATAGATTTTAAATACCCGGAAAAAGATTTTATAAATTTCATATGATTCTTATAAATTCATAAATCAACATAAAAATAATTAGGAAGATATGACAATTATCTATATTTTATTTTGGATATATAAAAATTAAAATACTCAATTAATAATATTTTTAAACATCCAAACACATTTAACACTTAACAAATAATTCACAGAATAGATACTGAACACATATATTAATTATTTATTAGCAAAAATAATTACACGATATATCCCGGATATTACATCCTTCCCCCCTTAAAAGGATTCTGTCCTCAGAATCTCCTAAGAAAACAATTGAGGGTACTTTTCTCTTATATCACTTTCTAACTCCCAGGTTGACTCTTCAACCTTTGGGTTTCTCCATAACACTCTTACTAGCTTTACCACTTTATTCCTCAATACCTTCTCTCTTTCCTCTAGAATCTCTATCGGACTCTCTACATATGACAAATCTGCCTGAAGCTCTATTGGCTCATATTATATTACATGCCTAGAGTCTGGATTATATTTCTTAAGCATCGATACGTGAAAAACATTGTGAATGTGCTCCATGTACGGAGGTAACGCCAATTCGTAAGCTACTTTGCCAACGCGCTTTAGAATCTCAAAAGGTCCGACATATCTTGGGCTCAGCTTTCCTTTCTTTTTAAACCTCGTTAGTCCCTTCCACGGTGATACTTTCAGTAATACCAAGTTTCCTTCTTCGAATTCCATGTCTTTTCTGGACTGGTCTGCATATTTCCTTTGACGGTCCTGTGTGGCTATCAATCTCTTTTGGATAATTTCAACCACTTCTTTTGTCTATTGTACTAGTTCAGGTCCAAGTATTTTGCGTTCTCCTACTTCATCCCAATACACTGGAGATCTGCATTTGCGTCGATAAAGGGCTTCATAGGGTGGCATCCCAATACTGGCATGATAACTGTTGTTATAAGAAAATTCTATCAGAGGTAAATGCTCATCCCAACTTCCTTTGAAATCAATAGCATAAACACGTAACATGTCCTCAATCGTCTGGATCGTTCTTTCACTTTGGCCGTCCGACTGTGGGTGGTAGGCTGTACTCATATTCAGTCTTGTTCCCAAACATTCTTAAAAACTCTTCCAAAATCTTGAATTAAATCTTGGATCTCAATCAGATACGATAGACACAGGAACTCCATGACGAACTATATTTTCCTTCAGGTACATATGGACCAACTTGTCGAGTGAAAATCTTTCATTTATAGGCAGAAAATGAGCTGACTTGGTAAGTCTATCCACTATAACCCAAATGGCATCATGATTAGCCCTTGTCCTTGGTAATCCAACTATAAAATCCATGGCAATATGTTCCCACTTCCACTCTGGAATCTCTAATGGCTGTAGTAATCCACTTGGTCTTTGATGTTCGGCTTTAACTCTCTGACATGTATAACATCTGCTAACCCATTCCGCAATTTCCCTCTTCATATCTGGCCACCAATAATTTTTCTTTAAATCTCTGTACATTTTGGTACTTCCTGGATGGATTGAATATCTTGAATTATGTGCTTCCTGTAAACTTTCATTCTTCGACTCCGTCACCGGTGGAATCCAAATTCTTGAAGAAAACCTAAGAATACCTTGGTCATCCTTCTGCGTGCACAATTCTTCACCTACCAAACGATTTATATCTTGATCCATTACATCTCCCTGACACTTCTCTATTTTCCCTAGCAACTCCGGCTGAAAATTCATACTGTACACTTTTGCTTCATTAGGCCTGCAAACTTTAATCTCCAATTCCAGTTTCTCAAATTCCATATATATCTCTTCAGGTACTGATAACATATTTAACTTTTCCTTCCGACTCAACGCGTCTGCTACAACGTTCGCTTTACCGGGATGATAATTAATCGAGCAGTCGTAATCCTTGATTAATTCTAACCATCTCATTTGCCTCATATTAAGCTCCTTCTGTGTGAATATGTACTTTAAGCTTTTTTGATCCGTGTAAATCTCGCACTTTTCTCCATACAGATAATGTCTCCAAATTTTTAAAGCAAAAACTATGTCTACTAGCTCCAAATCGTGAGTAGGATATTTCTGTTCGTGTGGTTTCAATTGCCTTGACGCATACACAATCACCTTCTCGTGCTGCATTAGAACGCATCCTAGTCCTTTATGAGAAGCATCGCTATAAATTACAAAATTCCCTTGATCGTCTGGAAGTGACAAAACAGGTGATGTGATTAATCGTTGCTTCAATTTCTGAAAACTTTCTTCGCACTTGTCATTCCATATAAACTTTTCATTCTTCCGTGTAAGCTTTGTCAATGGTATTGCAATCCTTGAAAAATTTTGAACAAATCGACGATAATATCCCACTAATCCCAAGAAACTTCTTACCTCGGTGGGTGTTCTTGGTCTTTCCCAATTTATAATTGCCTCGATCTTTGCCGGGTCCACTTTGATCCCTTCATTACTGACTATGTGTCCTAAGAACTGAACTTCCTGTAGCCAAAACTCACACTTCGAGAATTTAGCATATAACTTCTTTTTCCTTAAAATCTCCAAAGCTGTTCTCAGATGTTCCGCATGATCCCCTTCCGCCTTTGAACAAATCAAAATATCGTCTATAAACACAATAACGAACTTATCCAAGTATTCCTTGAAAATTATGTTCATCAGGTCCATAAACGATGCCGGGGCATTGGTCAATCCAAAAGACATCACTAAAAATTCGTAATGTCCATACCTTGTTCTGAAAGCTGTCTTCGGTATATCTTCTGGCTTAATCTTCAGTTGATGAAATCCCGATCTTAAATCAATCTTGGAGAAGTACTTGGCTCCCTTCAATTGATCAAATAGATCGTCAATTCTGGGTAACGGATATTTGTTCTTGATTGTAAGCTTGTTGAGCTCCCTATAGTCGATGCACAGTCTCATGCTTCCATCTTTCTTCTTGACAAATAATACCGGGGCTCCCCACGGGGACGCACTGGGTCTGATTACTCCTTTCTCTAACAACTCTTGTAATTGCTTCGCTAGCTCTTTCATCTCAACGGGCGCCATTCTATACGGGGCCTTGGATACCGGTTCTGTTCCAGGTGCTAAGTCGATTGCAAAATCAATTTCTCTATCTGGAGGAAGTCCTGGTAACTCGTCGGGAAACACGTCTGGAAATTCATTCACTACTGGAATATCTTCAAGTTTCGCTGGCTCCTGACTCCTATTAATCACATATGCCACGAAATGCTCGCATCCTTGTCGTAGTAACTTCTTGGGTTGAATCATCGTTAAGAACTTATTTACTTATTTCTGGCCCTTGAACGTTACTATTCTTTCGTCTGGCGTCTTCACCATTACCTTCTTATTTCGACAATCTATCTGGGCATCGTGCTTAGATAACCAATCCATTCCTAAGATAACGTCAAATTCTCCTAACTTAAATGGTATCAAATCTACACAAAACTTACTACCAGAAATCTCAATCTCACAATTCCCACAAATTTGATTAACAGATACTCGTTCTTGATTTGCTAATTCCACAGTCATTATTTCATTTAAATATTCAACTGGGCAATTTAGCTTACTAACAAAATCTTGTGAAACAAATGATCGAGTTGCTCCTGAATCTATTAACACTTTAGCACATAAAGAATTCACATTAAGCGTACCTGCCACGACATCCGTATCCTGGATAGAATCCTTCACAGACATGTCAAAAACTCTAGCCCTTGGAGTCTCATTCACTGCTGGGGTAGACCCCATAATCCTCAATGCATTACTGACTGGGGCTGGTGTCTTGCAATCCCTGGCTATATGTCCTGGTTTCCCACATTTAAAGCACGTAAATCCAATGGCTGGAACCTTCACTGCTGGATTCCGGATAGACTGATCCTTATTTGATGGCTCTCTTGCTGGCTGATTTCGGCACTCCCTTGAATAAAGCCCTTTCTGATTTCACTTGAAACAAACTACATTCATCTTATTACAAACTCCCCCATGTTTCTTCCCACATACTTGACAATATGGAAAAGTTAATCTCAACTGATTTGGCTGATTCGCATTAACTGGACGGTTGCCCTGGCCTCCGTCGCTTGCATTTTATCTCCTGAAATTAAAATTCCTCCCTGATTGAAACTTGCCCTTCTTAAAATTTGGAAACTTCCCTGGTTGTGACTGACTTTATTCCCTTCAAATTTCCTTTTCTTGCTTTCTTTCTCCTTCTGTGACATCTCACTCTCTGTCTCTGCGATCATAGCCTTATGTACAACTCCTACATAGGTATCCAATTCAAAAATGGCTACTTTCCTTCTGATCCATGGCTTCAAACCTTGCTGGAATCTTTTATCCTTCTTCCTGTCAGTATCCACATACGACGGCACATACCTTGACAATTCCTCAAACTTGCTCTCATAATCTGTCACCGACATGTTTCCTTGCTTTAGTTCTAAAAACTTCAACTCCATCTGATCCTCGAAAAACTGAGGAAAATACTTTTCTAAAAACAATTCCTTAAACCTCTCCCAAGTAATAACATCTGTACCTTCTAATGTCTTCACCATCTCCCACCAATAGGTGGCCTCATTCTTCAAATAGTAACTTGCAAACTCAACCTTCTGTCCGTCCTTTACTTTTACTAAGGCAAATGCCTTCTCTATCTCCTTTAACCAAATATTTGCTTCAATCGGTTCTAAGGAACCCTTGAATTCTGGTGGTTTTACTGCCTGAAAAGTTTTGAAAGTTACTTGGGAATTGGTCTGTCTTTGTTGTTGTTGTGCCAGGTGAACTGTTTGTTGGGCCAAGATTTGAAGAATCTGGGCTTTTGCTGGGTCTATAGGTCCTGGGTTCACATTCTGGTTTGTATCATCTTGGTTGTTATTGTTGTTGTTGGTTTCTTCATTCTGGGTGTTGGTGCGGGTATTTCTCCTAGGAGGCATTTTCTGTAAAGAATCAAACAACTTATTTAGCTTTTAAATCAAATTCTTTGCATAAAAGAAAATTTTTGTAAAACAGAAATATCTCTTTTTGAAAATAGTTGTAACTAAGTAAATTGCATGCTTCTTTACAGAATATAAACAGTTATGAAAAACAGGGTACATGGTATCACAGGGGTATAACTGGTGCAATAAATAAGGTAAAGTAAAACAGGTGCAGTAAAATGAATAACAATACTGGGAAGGAAAATGTACTGATATATATAGATCAAAAGTTTTGGGTAGTATAAGCGTAAAGACGCTTCGAAAGTAAAAGCAAAAGGGTACAACAACCTACTCACGAGTCAGCATAGCTAGTCTGTAAATACAACCCAAGAGTCTACTGATACACATTACACACTACTGTATATACTACATAACCATCACAATACTGCTCAGCATCTCTGGATCTCTAACTCATGGCAAGTCCGGACCTCCAATCTCCTCAAGCTCCTCTAGATCCCACTTCGCCCACTCCACTAGGAAATCAGGGGTGATGTCCTCATGTGTAGCCTCAGCAATCCTCACTGCAGCTGCTCTACGAAGTGCCTGGAGCCTCTCTCTGAGTCGCCTCTCACCACTCCCAACCTCTCTGGTACGCATAATATGTAGTAACTCCTGAATCTGACCCTGTAGGAATCGCTGCTCCATAAGGCAATCCTCAAACTGATGATATGGGACAGGATAGGAAGAGAACTGGGAAGGTACTCCTGTAACTGAGTGACTAGTAAAGCCTGAATCAGCAGGTGGGGGTCCTCTGATAGGTGGCCTTATGCCTGGAGGTGGAATAGCCAGCAGTGGTACGGGCTGCAACACAGGTGGAGGTAGAATAGCCAATACTGGTGGAACAACAGGACGTGGGTCTGAAGACGATATTCCAACTGAAGGATCTGAGTGATCAGCTGATACGGGGATAAAAGAGTCGGCCATCGCTGCTATCTGAAATCATATCGCAATATAAGAATCTCGAACCATAACGCGGATTACACTAATACCTGTTATACCATAGCACTCAACCTCTCGACGTTCTATCTTTCTATTCCTTACTTCTAATCCTAACCCTCTACCCATTCCCGTCAATCCTAGGCTTGTGTCAGTGACTTATAACCTATAGCTCGGATACCAAACCTGTGGCGCCCTCCAAACCCGGGTCAGAAGTTTGGGGTCCACACACACACACCTTATTAACAACCTGCTTATAACAATGATAAAGATAATAATATGCAGTGACCCTACTTACCAACTACCACGGACCACAACAGGTTAAAGTATGCACACAAGCCAAACACACTTACTTATATTACAAACCATTCAAATCCCAACTATCCAAACTCAGAACTGAGTATGAAACATTATTACAAACTTTTACAAACTTAAATTACTCCCAAAAGAAGCCTACTAGCTCAACTCGATCAACCTGAACCCCTAGCTCTCGCGCTGGACTGGGGATCCTCGGTACCAACCGGTTCCTTCTTAACTGGAAAAGAACATAAACAACATCGCACAAATGAGCTAACTAGCTCAGCAAGTCACAATGACAAAACTGAGAATAATGATCATCAGGTAAATATGGTTACGATAACAAGTGAACAATGGATTATGATTTAGAATTGGATATTATATTTTCATTTTAAAAACCAAGGTTAGGCTGCTGATCAGTCACGCACTAACCCCGAGCAAAGTACACAACACTGCTCTAACTACTGGATCCAAGGCACACATTGGCCTAACGTGACCATTATATGGCCTGACCACGAATCTGGTCCACAATTTATAAAAACAATCCAATTCTACCATAATAACAGAATAAGCAGTAATAAACAATAAACAGGATCATTAATAACATTGGACGTTCAATAATAAAAATGGTTTCAATCTGCATAAAGATCAATATGGCATTTCCAAATCTTGGCTGTTAGGTAGTGAAAGAATTGTATAACAAAAGAATCAGTGTTTCAGGGTTTCAAGGATTTGGTCTTTTAAAGCATAAGATACAATGGTTTGAGTGTGTAAGAAATCTGGTTCAGTGTTTGATAATTAGTTTGTATGTATTTGTGGAGTAGTATCGTACATTTGAGGTTCGTATTTGGGTATACAACAATCAATGGTTTAGAAAGAATCAAGTTTACAGCTCAAGATCAATAAATGGAATCAGGGTTTAGGGTTCAGTGCTTCAAAGCACTTGCAATATAAAATAGGACTATCAATCACTATAATATCTCGAGAAAGTTCAGAACACTTGCCTGGTACTAGCTTATTATACTGCACTCGCTTTCAGTCACGACTGTCTTACTCCTCGACAACTTGTTTCCCTTTCCTACGCCTTGCCTCTTCTGCTCACATATCATAAGCATCTATCAATATTCAACTAATACGATTCTATTCAACACATACTTCTATCTACCCTTCGTTTCACCCAAATCCGATTAACGGATTGAAAGTTACGCAATAAACAAGTAAACATCGAATATATAGACCGACAGTTAACCAACAAGTCACATATAACATATAACACTTCACATAGTCAATGGTATATCATTTATAAAGAAGTCTCGGGTCATAAATAGGCTTTCGGATATTTAAAATGATTTTTAAAACATTTTTCGCCGGAAAATACAGGGGTGGTCGGAGAACGCGATCCCGGCACCCTCACCTCACCACAAGCTCCAGATCATATCTACAGACAACCAGGAACTTATTCATGCAATCAAATCATTCAAATAACCCCAGACTTGGCCGGAAATTGGCCAAGAACATCGCCGATTTCCGGCGAACTTCGGAAATTTTCAAAACACAACTCCTTTCGATTCAGACATCCTCTGTTAACGAGCTATATACCAATCGATTGCAAATTTTATAAGGAACATAATCCACTATAAATCAACAGCTAATAACCCCTAAATCAAAAAGCCCCAAATTTCAATTGAAAATATTTATACGGGTTATAAACCCTAATTTTAAAATTCGAGAATTAAACCCACTTTTGAGCATGTTATTGAACTCCAAATCAGACGTATGACATATGAAAATCATCAGGAAAACAAGCTCTACAACATGCAAGCATCAAATCATACAAACAATCATCCGAACAAAAATTCATATTTTTAATAAAATTAATTCAAAAATAAATATTTTTTCAGAAAATAAACCTTGATTTCTGCAGTGATTTGGAATACACAATCTGATAGAACACCTCAAGACCTTCGTTTTGAGTACTCGAGCTTTTCAAACGAACTCCGTTAACACCTCCGATTGTTGGTTTGATTCTCAGAAAGGTTTATCAATATATGAATTTTCTCTGAAAATTTATATAATTACTGACTGCAAATGATTTTTTGATACGAAATAAAATACGGTAAAGGCTATTTATAATTACAAAAATTTAGTATCCCGTTGGATCATTCCGGATATAAAACGGTACGTTTATTTATAAAAACTGATCCAAACGGTATCGGTTTTCGGGACAATTATCCAAATCAGTACAATTTGTACTGCGGTCTTAGTCTCAGCTCCTGGTTACACGTACTACAAGGTGATAATTGGGATAGTTTAATAAAAAGCTCTCGTTTATCGAAAATACGAGTTTTATTGATTTACCAAAACGAATATTGTATCGAAAATGTTGCGCCGGGACCCGCGCAGGACAAACCGTACGCCGGATCGAAAAAGTCGAAACATGGAATATGCTCGGAATATTACAATTAGGTTAGGAAGGAGTTCTCAGAAGAGTTTCGGGTTCCAAAAACGTAACAACGGATGACGTCGGTTGGTTCCCGTTTTTAAAAAATAGATTTTAAATACCCGGAAAAAGATTTTATAAATTCCATATGATTCTTATAAATTCATAAATCAACATAAAAATAATTAGTAAGATATGAAAATTATCTATATTTTATTTTTGACATATAAAAATTAAAATACTCAATTAATAATATTTTTAAACATCCAAACACATTTAACACTTAACAAATAATTCACAGAATAGATACTGAACACATATATTAATTATTTATTAGCAAAAATAATTACACGATATATCCCAGATATTACATCGTTGGCATCAATGAAACTTCCTTATAGCCATTCATCGAACATAAAAAATTGTGTATCAATTCCTGATTTAAAGTTGTTGGGGTTGAAGTACCCCGATTGTCATGTACTACATCAACAACTGCTCCCAGTTTCAATTCGTTCAATACTCCCGAAAAATGTTAGGGTTAGCATCATAATGTTGTGTTTCTTTTTCAATTCTCTGTGCAACAAAGTTGTAGATGTGTCAAAATCGGATAGATTGCAGTCAGAAGCGGTATTAACCTTGTGCGAGCTGGAAAAAAAATTTCCTCCCTCATTTTTCGATGTAATGATACATCTCACAGTCCATTTGGTTAGGGAATTACGTTTGTGTGGTCCGGTTTTTTATAGATGGATGTATCCCTTTGAACGGTTCAACAAAGTGTTGAAAAGTTATGTGCGAAACCGATTTTATCCGGAAGGATGCATAGCCGAAAGTTATCTTGGAGAAGAATCTATAGAATTTTGCATCGAATTTCTTCGCCAAAGTTGTACAACTGCCGGTCTCTCGAAAGACGAAGGCAAGTTTTCTGGTCCACTATCTACTGCAATTATGAAGTCAGTGGATGAAAAAGAACGAGATGAGGCTCATCTGCATGTTCTTTTAAACAACTCCGAAGTGTATCCATACATTACGTAAGTTAAATTAATCACCATTTTCCAATTCATCATTTTTAGCAAATGTTTGTGTAGTTCCTGATTTAATACATGCATTTGTATAGGATGCACAAGGAATTTCTAGAAAGAACTTACCTACGTAAAAAAAAGACTACACAATGGCTGATTGGAGAACATAATCGGCTTTTTTCTAGTTGGTTTGAAAAAAAGTTAGTGATATAATCAAGAATGGTGAAAGTGTTTCTGAAACAATAAGATGGCTTGCTGGCAAACCCTCTTTTTCTGTCTTGACATATGAAGGTTTTCTTGTTGATGGCGTCCGATACTTCACAAAAAGCAGAGACGATGCAAGAGTTGTGCAGAACAGTGGCATCTATTTTGCAAGTGCTCTATACTAATTTTTGTCCTAACAGGATGACTTGATAGAAAAGAAGTACAAGGGTGAGTTCATTCCATATGGAAGTAAAGATGTGCTGTATGTTGCACTGAATACTCCCGAGCATTCATGTCGGGTTCGGGGAGTCGGAAGCTTTGTAACTCCGACAACATACTTCAAATTGCCAAAAGGAAAAGATAAAAGGACCAGAATCACCAAAGCTGAGTTTGAGAAAACATAGAATGAGTTTGAGCAAACGAAAATGGAGTTCATGTCACAGATTGCGGAGCTGAAGTCTGAGCTGAAAGCAGTGGTTACTGCATCGAAATTGCAATCGCCAATTTCTGACAAAGCAAGTTGTGGAGTACGAGAAAACGAAGAGGTTAATGAAATCAAGCATATATTATTTCCTGAAATTGAAAAAAAATTGACAGTGGATGAGAATGAAGATGATTGTGTTGCTCTTGATCATTTGGAGCCTTCGCCCCCCGGAAAAAAGGTAAAATATAGTTTATATAATGGTCAGTCAAGTATTGTTGATTGATAATGACAACAACATAACATAACATGTGCCCTGTCAATTTTAAATTTAGGAACCGCAAAAGTGCGAGTTGGCAGTGGACAATATTGAGAATGTAGTTGCGTTTGGTATGGTTTTTCCCAAGATGGAATGTCTAGCTCAGTACATGGGGTGCCTCTGCAACCAGGATATGTACGTGTTCAAGTGGACGGAATCATTAAGGAAGACACCTTGGTCCCGGTCCCAATAGCTGGTGAAATAGAGACAATCCACTAAGCAGTTGGTTCTCTATTGGCATGGCCTGAAGACATGGTCATCTTTACCCCTGTCACCGGCCGTAATGTTGAGGTATACATGATAGTTGTATATTGTTAGTCTCTATTATTTTTTTGTAGAAATTTAAGGAGTGAAATATCTTTATTAGATATAGTTTTTGATAATCTTTTATTTATTTTGTAGAAAAATAAAAATGAAGCAGTGAAGTCACGGAAGCCGCCGAAGAATGAAAATGTGTATCAAAAAATACATTCCCAGATGAAGAAATTGCATCCAAGTGAAAATGTTCCTCGGCGTTTCATGTTGTTGTACAAACATGCAGTCACAATTATGAAAGAAGTTAATGACTCAATTCAGATTCCATGTGGTGAAGAGGTGTTCGGAGTCGAGAAATTGATATATTTGTTGCATGAGAACGTAATGGCCTTGTTGGAGTTTAAAATGATTGGCCAGGCCGCCATATCCACATATATGGCGTAAGTTGTTTTTTATTAGCAGCTGAATCTTATCTCGTATATCTAAAATATATTGGGAGGACCTAATTATAATGCATACTACTTATATATTTTTTGCAGTTATTTGCAGACGGAGGTTCGTAAAAGAAAACATTCAGATATGTTTGCCTTTCTCGATCCATCAGCCACATTTAAACTCAACGATGATTTTCAGAATTATATCATTGCAAGGATGAGATCCGGACCTTCGCGCATATTTCTCCTGCCTCATAATGAAAGGTAAATTTTTGTGAGATATATAGTTGGTACAAAATATTGTACAATGCACATGTTCCTATATTTTTTTAATTCTCACTTTGATTTAATTTTTGGTAATTAAATAGTTACCACTAGATATTGATCATGATTTGGGAATCTGAAATATTTATTCTTAATCCGCTGCCTCATCAAAAGCGCTTTACTGCACTTGAAGAAGCCTTAGTGGGGTAATGCAGTACTATCAATATATATATAAATAATTTATATTTATGATTTTTTGGGTTTGACATTACTGGTTCCCTTGTACAGAGCCATTAGATCTTACAATGCACAAATAGGGCGTGTGAACAAAAATCCTACAATTAAAAATCTCATTGTAAGTAGTTATGCATTCTTCGTAGTTTAATTTTTTCTTATTTTTATTATTGTTTGATCGACTATTCACTTATTTCTTATTATTGAAATAGGGATCACCAAAACAACCGGGTGGAAGTGAGTGTGGCTATGTTGTCATGAGATATATGAAAGATATATACGAAGATAAGGAAATGAAATTCTTATCGAAGGTATGCTTTAATTGACAGTTTCTATTGAATGTAGCGATTTACAAGTTCAAAATCTGCATTTGTGCTAATTTTTGCAATGTTTTATGACTTCGTGTAATTTTCACAGTAGGGCGTTAAGTGTCGGAAGTCATACACGAAAGAGCAGCTGGATGAAGTGCGGTTCGAGACTCTTCAGTATATCCAAGGATTTGTGTAGTCGATGATGATTGACCATGATGACCGACCATATTACTCTGCCTTTATTTCAATGCCTTCTTTCAGATGATCTTTGAACTTTATTTTGGGTACTTGTAATGTTATGTTGGTACTTATAACTATTGGTTTGTGTTGATCTGGACTAGCTAGTTGGAATATAGGGGATAATTATTAAATATAGTAGTTAAGTTATTCTGGAATGTTATGGATTGTGGAAGTTGCGATTTGTAGTTTAATTTTATTGGTCGAATGTAGCAATGGCACAGAGCTAATGTATTATATAGTTACGACCATTTTTGGGTCTACTTTTGGTATTTTTTGTTTTTTTTTTGCAATTGTATTTGGATTTGCTTGAGGTTTGTTTAATTTTGCTAGTTAAATGTACAAACATAACACATCAGACAAAAACCTAAAAATCGATATCTATAGTAAGCAAAAACATCAGTTGAATTGTTTGTATCTAAGAAAAATGATGTCTTTAATAACCTTTAACATTAGTTCTTTTCTTTATATTTGTAAAAAACCGATGTAATAAACACACAACAACAACGAAAAGTAATTATTCTAACTGATGTTAAAGGTTATACATAACGGCTAAAAACTGATGTCAAAACCGATGTCTATATGGTAAAAAAACTAGTACACATTTTACATCAGTTAGTCACTGTTGTGTATAAAGGTTCTTACATCGGTTAGCTAAAGTGGACTGATGTCTATAAAAATCTTTCACATCGCTTTTTTACATACAGCCGTTGTAAAAGTCTACACCCCACACCGTCCAGGCTTAAGAAACTGATGTTTATACTAGTTTTGAACATCGTTTTTCTACCCTGACTGATGTAAAATAGAGTAATAGACATCAGTTTGAGTGAGAAAAATGATGTAAATGCATGTAAACACCTTGTGTATTATATGTTTAACTTGCTTAAAATCTCTAATTTTACCAATATACAAAACCTACTGACAACCTCTACTTGTAAATTATGGTTAATACATCAGTCAGTTTAACAAAAACGATGTGCAAAGATATCTTTTACATCAGTTACTACCGATGTCAAAAAGTGGGACTTTTCTCTACACCGACGAAGACATCGGTTCCATTTTTTCAGACAATGGCTAATAACTGATGTCTATTGACATATTTCTAGTATTGACTAGTGGAAGCTGCCAATTTCTTGGAGGCAGATTGGTTTCTTGGTTTAGCAAGAAACATGAATCAATTTCCACATCAACTGCAGAAGCATAATATATTGCTGCAGGAAGCCGTTGTGCACAGATTCTTTGGATGAAGAATCAGCTACTGGACTATGGGTTAGAATTTTCTAAAATACCCATTTACTGTGATAATCAAAGTGCTATTGCTATGACAAGAAATCTAGTTCAACACTCAATGACAAAGCACATCAGCATTAGGTACCATTTCATAAGGGAACATGTGATGGAAGGTATAGTGGAATTACATTTTGTTCCAACAGATCAACAACTAGCAGATATCTTCACAAAACCACTATGTGAAGCTACTTTTACAAGACTAGTAAATGAATTTGGAATGGTTTCAGGTTCTTTCTCAAAATCTGCTTAGTTTTTGTTCTCATGCATCAGACTTTATGATTAGTGTTTACATATTATCTTATCTCTATGTAATCTGTGCTTAAATTATAATATATTAAATACTGATTGTTATCTGATAGTGATTCTATATACTATGATAGTATTTTGAATGTTCTGTGACTATTCAATCTAATGTGGATTATCTTGTTAGATGTTGACTTAGTAGTCTTTAACAAACTATATATCCCATGTTTGAATTAGTTGTTTATGTGGAAATCTCAAACACAAGCAAATTCTGATTTTGAGCTTAGTCAAATTTACTTTGTGTATCTTATTACTAAGTCACAAACTAGATTCTTGCTTCTTATCTGGCAAATTCTGATGTCAGTAAATCTTAAGAATAAACTACATGCTTGATAAGCCTCACTTATCCGAAGAAAACAAAAGAAAAAAAAAATTAAAATCAGGTACAATTAGAAAAGCAAATTTTTCTTGGTAACTTTTCACATTCTCTGATTACTGGAGAAATACTTTGATAATATCATAAATTCTGATAGCAGTTGTGACTCATTTACACTGAGAAGCCACTGTAAAAAGAATGTCAAAAGATGCATAAAATGAGCACAAACAGTTGAGGTGGACTCTTGCATAAATTTGTTCTATAGTAGACTTCAAATTTAAGACAGATTTTAAGCACTTTTCTTAGTTATGACTTATTTCTAAGATATACTGAAGTTTATCAGACTTTAATCATTATCTGATCATCTGCAAATGCACACACTCTCACTCCATATGAATGACGAAAATTACTGTGGTGATTAAGTTGTTTTTAACAAACAGTTAAGTATTATTTGCATAAATTCTGAGGACAAGTTCTGATGAAAGTTCTAAAGATTAAACTCTGAAGAAACAAGTCAGTATTTGTGTGAAGAATCAAAGATACAGTCATTCACTTTTTGAGTATAGAAGCCATGTTCTGATGACCGTTAAATTCTAATAATAGTCAAGTTCTGATGCAAATCCTGATGAAAACTCTGATGCTTACGTGGCATTATTTAATTACTTGACTTATTTTTAGTATTTACTGTAATGGTTATATTTTGTCAGAAAATAATTCAGTGAGATAAAAATAGTGATAATCATTTGGTTAATGGGTTGCGTGTTTGTTTTGGTAACAACATGTGACCAATAATTACTGCACGTTTACCGTGCCTACTCATTACTTTTTTGACTGTTTCCATGTGCCAGGTGTAAAAAGACTGTTCTGCTTCACAAAATTAGTCGTTATCACGTTGGGTGTATAAATAAGAGAGTTAAAAGATTTTACAATCTTTTACCTACTATTCTTATTTTCTAATCTCTCTTATTCTCTCTCTCACTCTCTAATATTCTCTGAAGGATTTTCTTACAGGCATTTTAACAAGCATCTTGGGAACACACATTTTCTCACTTATTTCTTTACAGAAATGGCACCCAAAGATCTAATCTATGATGGAGCCAAGTTTGTTCCTAATAACTACATGGCTATCCTTAGCAAGGATGAAGCTCCATCAGATCTTCATTTTGTTCAAGATTTTCTGGCTCGAAGTGAGATTGGGTATGCTCTGACCCAACCATAATTACTCTCAGGAAGTCAAATACTGGAGTTTTGGAGGACTGGTGTTTATGATAATGGAGGTGAGGCTGGGTCCCCAAGTATCATTTTCACAACAGGGGAAGAAGAGCATCTGGTAACATTGTCAACAGTTTCGACACGCTTTGCACTTACCAGAAAATTGCACTTATAATGCTCAAATTGAGGAGCCACTTCTACAGAGTATGATGACCAATCTTGGCTATGAGAAAGGTTTGTCCAAGCTAGGACAACTAAAGCGGCCATACATCAGAAAGGAGTGGAGCTACTTCTTTGACTGCATCACCAGAGCTTTTGCCAAAAAATGCTCAAACTTTGATGCAATTCCCATTCTCATTCAGCAAATAGGGTATGCACTTCTAAATCAAACTCACTTTGATTATGCTACTGCTATTCTTGGTTTTATTGGGGATAGGATGAATGAGGACCCAAATACTGTGTACTTTGCTAGATTTTGTCAATTAATTTACAGTTTTTATTGTCGTGATAAGCCTCAAAACTATAGTGAGACAATTCAACCCTTTAAACTTGCTAAAAGGGCTTTCACAGACTTATTATCTACTGATAATAAGAAGGCTTTACTAAGACCCCTCCAAATTCCTCAATCAATCAAACAGTTCCTAGTAAATTCTGATCCTCTCACATACAGTACCATATATCCTGATGTAGTACCAGCTCAACCTCCATCAGTACCTACAACCAATACACAACCAGCTCAATCCTCTCAACCTCAACCACAACCTACCATCAGAACTTATTTCTAACCTGCACATTCTTCTCAACTACGACCATCTGCTACAACATCTAGATCCAAACCTTCAAGAGCAAAATATATTCATAAATCTCCACCAAGGAGAAGAAGGATAATTCTTAGGGATGAATCAGATGAAGAGGAGCAAGTCCAGGTTCATGCATCAGAACCTGTGACACTAGAAGCTGAAAGTTTAATTTTTCAGAAGGAAGTAGCAGCTGAAAAGATAACTTCTCAGAAGGAAACTGAAGCCAAGGGTTCTAGTATTTTAAAGAGGAAAAGAACTTCAAGTTCTGATACTGCTCAAGCAACTCCTCCACCATCCAGAAGATCAAAGAAGATGAGAGCAGGAAGGCATATGGCACAACCTCAATCTGAGGATGCTACAGAAACTGAGGAAGGGGATCAGGAATCTCTGATCTCAAAAGAACCTACAATCATTGAAGCCCTTCCAGCACCTGGAAACACTGTTCATGACACAGTGATTACACCTCATGTCTCTCCTATCAAAGAAAATGTTCCAGTTGAAGATTCAGGATTAAGTCCTGAAATTGATATTCATAGGCTGAACATTCCATTGTCCTAGTTTTTGGAAGCACCACAAGGACAAGTAACAACTCCACCTGTTTCTCCACTACATGCTGAAGTTTCTACCACACCAATTCTGGATGTGGAAATAGATGAAGTTGTACCAGAATCTCCAACAGCCACACACACACTTGTGCTGTCAGAAGATGATGAGTTTCTTGCAAGTTCTGGAGAGTCAGCTCTAATAAACACACCAGCTCCAATTCTTGGAAAGGAAGCACTGATTAAAAAGTTTGTTGAAGAAGATGCTCCTGTTCCATGGGAAGAAACTCACAGAGGAGTTGAGTGGACCAAGAAGTGGAATGAATGTTATTTCATTCCAAGCTCCAAAGTTCTGTCAGATCATATTACTAAAGCTGATGAGTTGATGATAAATTCTGACTTTAAAGCTCAACTTAAAGTCACAGCTCTCAGTACTAAAAGCCTTCAAGGTCAACACTCCATTACTCATGCCAAGGTTGATAAACTATAGGAAATATGGTGATAAGTTGGACTTGATGCTAAAGCTAGACAAGAACAAGTTTATCAGACCTATTCATGAGAAAGTAGAGGCTATTGAGAAAGTTCAAGAAAAGCAACAGGCCCAACTGACTGAGGTCCTGCAAAATCAAGCCTCTCAACAAGCTCAACTGAAGTGAAATCCAATCTTCAGTAGAACTACTTCTTTCTCTACTTCTATCTGATGATGCCAAAAGGGGGGGGGGAGGTAGTTAAATATAAATTCCCAACTAGTCAAGTACTGAAGAAGAAGAATGATGAAGCTGATGACCAGGGAAACCCTAGCAAGGGCAAGGGTCAAGGTCAAGTTCAAAGCAGAGTTTCTTCAAAGAAACTAATCTTTGATTCTAGCAAATCTTCTGCACAGAAGATCACAAGTTCTGAAGCTGTGAATGCTCAAGTTCTGAAAGCAAGTTCTGATGATCAAAGTCTGATATCAAGTTCTGATCTTCTCATTCAAGGAGGAAGTCAAGACTCTCAGAAGTTTTTACAAACTCTGAAGCTTAAGGGAAGTGAGACTACAGTCTATTATAAAGATCCCAAGATTCAGACTACTTGATGAAGAGATTGATAGAAGATTATTTCTCAAGCATAATCTTGGAATGGATTTAGAGACTCTCAAGGAGGAGGAAGCTAGATTTGCAGCTAAGAAGACTAATCTTAAGTCTAAAGCTTCTAATGCAAAGAAACCTCCTAGGCCTAAAGAAAAAGGCATTGTGTTCAAGGAGAATTCAACTTCAAAGGCATCAAAGCTCAAGACAAGATCACAAGTTGAAATTGATCCCATGGAAAAAGGGAAAGGAAAGATTGATAAACCAACAAAGACACATGAGATGAAGTTTCCTCAAATCCTGATGAAACCTGTGTGCAAAATGGTTCAAGTTTTTGATGATACAGCTGCAGAGAATGAAACTGTTCAAACTCTGAAAAGAAGCAAGATAACTGAAGAATCTAAGACAACCTCTAACATGTCTCAAGTTGTTCAGAGTGAAGAACAGCAAGCTATAGAAGATACAACAAATTCTTATCAAGTCATCAAGACATCAACCTCTGACAGTGCTCAAGTTGATTTGAACAAATTGACAGTTACTGATAAGAGAAAACTCAATGGAAGAATGTTAATCCATCAGATCCTAAGAAAAGTTAAATGTTATCTGATTTCATGATTGTTGGATTGAAGGCCAGAGAAGCAAGAGACAGAGTTGGATTGGGTTCCGAAGAAGCCAAAATCAAGACAGGAGTTGAAGTACTTACAAGAGATCCATTTTTGTTAACAGACAAACCTCTTGAAGAAGTTGCACAAAAACACCTTGACAAGGTTATTTCTGTTCAAGTGGTATTGGATGCTCATGATAAAAGTAATGTCAAAGAAAAGCTGATTCTGTTTCTTGAAGATGGAAGAACATATAGAATGTCAGAATCAGATGTGCTGAACAAATCTCTGAAAGAACTTCAATTCTTTCATTATCTTTTGGAGATAAAGTCTAAAATTACTAGGAGATGGTCGAATTTCATAATGAAGACCATAAGGGATAAAGCAAGAATTTTTGGATCAAGGGTTACAGAATTCATTCCAAATATAGTTGAAGATGATGAAAGTAAAATTCCAATGAAGAAATTTTTTGCTAAACTTGAAGTTGTTCTGATGGAGAAATGTATGTGCTATAATGAAGACTCATCTCATCCAAGAGTAATCAGACTTGGTGATAGTTTGGAAAGAAACCATATCTTAGCACTTAGGACTGCAATCTACCAGATTGGAAGTCAAGATAAAGAAATGAAGCAAGTCAAAGCTACATTAGCTCAAGTCCTGAGGAATGCAGAAGAGAAGCTGATATCAAACTTTGTTAAGAATAACTTTGGATTCAGATTGACTCGGTAAGATTGGTAAAAGCTACAAGGACTGTAAGTTGTAGTTAGTTGTTTAAATAAACTCTCATTGCATTTGTACTTAAATGTTTTTGACATCATCAAATCTATTAACTTGTATATTTTACATAATTTACAAGTTGGGGGAGATTGTTAGATATATTTGAGATGTCATGTCTAATCTGTTGTGTTTAGTTTCGGAACTTAATATCAGGACTTACTGGAAATCAGAACTTACTGAAGTCGGAACTTTTATCAGAACTTAAGGCCGTCAGGATTTATATCAGGACTTAAGTGCGGATACTTCAGATAAGGAAAGCAGCTAATTTACAGGAAAAGATCGTGACTAAAACAATAGAAGATATGCATGAAGAGTTGGACAGCTAGAAGACTTGTAGAAGATAATATCTGATTGATATATTTTAGGAGACAAAATTATATTCCATATCAATTAAAAGATATCTTGTAACTGTGTGCTATATAAACACAGCTTAGGGTTTACACTATAAGTGTTATCATTCTCGAGAACATTATTCTTATTAACCCTAGTAGCTCTTAGTCATATTGTTCATCACTGAGAGAGAACAATTATTATATTGTAACATATTTTATTATATTGAATATACTTGATTACTGTTATATACTTGTGTTGATAAATCGATTTGATTGTATCAACACTATATTCAACCCCTTTGTATAGTGTTGTGTGACCTAACACCACACATAAATAAAACAGTCAAACACAAGACTCTCGACCCATGTAAGCACGTAATTCACATAGCACGTAAACACATAACTAACGTATCACATAATTTATATCACACATACCTCGGTTCGTCAAAAGGTGCGACTGGGTACATTTAAAAACTGAAATCGGGTCAAAAATATGATTTATCGATCAATAATCGACTCAAAATGATTTATAAAACAAGTAACCTTTCGAAACAAAAGAATTTGGGTCTCGAAAGTATTTTTATTAAAAGCGTAATATTTTTCTAAGTCTATACGCGTTCGTTTCGTATGAAACGGACAAACGGTCTATTTATTACGAATAAAATAAGAATAAATCAATTAATAATAATACTAATTGATTTTTAAACACTCAAATATAATTTTTAAAAACTCAAAAATAATTTTTATGAATTATTTGGCTTAATTATAAATAATTATATTTTATTTAACTATTTATAAATAAAATTAATTATTTAAATGAATTAATCAATCAATTAAATCCATAAATAATTAACTAAAATAAATTATAAATAATTAAATCAAATTTGGATTTTTGAAAATAATAAAAGAAAATAATTTTTTGGAATTTAAAATAATTAAGTAAATAATTTTTAGAATTTAAAATAATAACTAAATGATTTTTGAAATTAAAAGAAATGATTTTTAGAAAATAGAAATGAATTTTGAATTATTTTTAAAAAGGAAATTCAGAAACAGATTATTGAAAATGGAAATGGTAATTCAAGAATCAAAACCGGGTTTTAAAATCAGTGAAACGGGTTGGGTCTTCGGGTTTCCAAGCAATCCGGATTGCCAAGAACAACCCACCGGATTTCTGGAAAACCCAGAAACCGGCGAACTTTTCCAGCAACCGCGGAAAAGTCCGGTGACTCGTAACAGTCCAAATAAGCACGGTTTTGATCCGTCTTTCAGCTCTACAACAATCAAAATCACTTCCAAGCCTCGACAATACTATCAATAACAACGAAAGAATCCTGGAATCGTGATTCCGATTAGTTTGAAGCACGACGACGACGAAATTTCGGCCAACAAAACAAACTGCTTCATTTCTAAACTAAAATTAACATTTAATATGTGAAAACGAATCTAATCACGTTCCTAATCTATTGCTATTCATAACAAACACATTAAATAAGTCATTCGATCAGAAAATCGAATTGAAGTTTTCGATTAAAAGTTCTATTCGAATATAACAATCAAGAAACACTACATACGTATAACTAGCATAAATCTACTATACATAATCCCAGGAAGTTATCTATGGAATCCAAACTCATCAAAACAACTAGAATTCAAAACCCCCAAATTCGCATAAGAACCCTAAAAATTATATTTCAAAATTACCAATCCTCAGATGATTGTGATGATGAAATCAGATAGAACAGATTGAGGGCTTCGATTTGACTACAAAAATGATAGGTTTTGCTTCTCAAATTCATTCCCAAATCAATGTTTGATCTTCACAAGCTCAAGAACAAATATTAGAGGATTTTCTTATTTTCTGAAAAAAAATTAAAATCTGATTTTTAATAATAATTCGTTAATAAATAAAACTATTTATACTTATGGAAGATTAATACCTATTGGATCGTATTGGATCCGAAAATAGATTACTTAGCCACTAAGTAACTATAAAAACGATCCAATTGATACCTGTTTTGGATAAATGTCGAAACTGGGCTTCTTAAAAAAAACTCTACAAGAAGACAATGTAATAATTTAATCAAAATATCCCGTCCCTTGAGAATACGGGTTTTATTGATCAATCGAAATAACTATCGTATCGAAAATTTTGCGCCGGGACACGTACGGGTCAAACGGTACTCTGGATCGAAAAAGTCAAAACACGGAAAATGTTTAGAATGACCAGATTAGGTTAGGAAGGAGTTTTCCGAAGAGTTTCGAGTTGTAAAAACGCAAAACGGTTGAAGTTGGACGATTCTCGATTTTTATAAAATAATTTATAATTACTCAGAAAGTAATTTATTAAATCTATAAATTCTTTATAAAATCATCTAACAACCTATAAATTACCAGAAAAATACCAAAATTATCTATACTTTATTTTGGACATATAAAAATTAAAATACTCAAATTGTATCACATATAAACATCCAAGAATCAATTCTCATTACCAGATAATTCACCAAAATTCAGATATTAATCACATAATAATTATTTATTGATAAAAATTATTACGCGATATAACCCAGATATTACAAAACAAATTCAATTTACCGATATCAATAAGATCGGCTTTCAAATAAATTTTGAAAATAATACATTTAAGTAAATATTTTCATAAATTAACAAGGATCGATATAACACTTAACAATTAGCACATTACCATTTAATAACACAAACTCGTCAAATAGGAATAAAATATCCACCATTTTATTCCTTCTAAATCATAAAAGCACATATATATATATATTCAAATAATAATTATAATAATTCTAAAAATACGGGATACTAAAACTTCCACAACTGAGGCTAAATATATCGCTGCTGGTAGCTGTTGTGCAAAGATTTTATGGATGAAGAATTAACTGATGGATTATGGTCTACATGTGGACAAGATTCCAATTTTCTGTGACAACACAAGTGCCATTGCTATCACTTGAAATTCTATGCAGTATTCAAGGACAAAGCACATAGACATCAACTAGCACTTCATTAGAGAACATGTTATGAATGGTACAGTGGAACTACATTTTGTTCCGAGTGAGCAGCAACTTGCGGAAATCTTTACCAAGCCACTTGATGAATCAACTTTTACTAGGTTGGTAAGTGAGTTAGGTATGCTTAATTATTCTTAATTCTTTTTTTTGTTTTTGTGATTTGTAATACAGCCAGAAATAATTTTGACTCTAATAAAGTTACAAATTAGGATTTTCAAG